>NW_027063219.1:0-40958 GCF_032884065.1 Artemia franciscana | reverse complement strand
ATATGCAAGACGTCATTTTAGAAAAGACTTTTTCACTATTCAATAAATAGATTCAAATCTATTTGAATCTAGAATCAAACTTTCTGTTTGATTCTAATAGATTCAATAGAATAGCACTAGTTTCGTATGTGACGTCTTGCATATGGTTCTAGAATTCTAATCTATTGATTCTAGCTAGTCTATCTACTATTTCTATGAGTCATATGCAAGACGTCATTTTAGAAAAGACTTTCTCACTATTCAATAAATAGATTCAAATCTATTTGAATCTAGAATCAAACTTTCTGTTTGATTCTGATAGAATCAATAGATAGCACTAGTTCGTACGTGACGTCTTGCATATGTTCTAGAATTCTAATCTATTGATTCTAGACCAGCTAGAATCAATAGTAGATAGAACAGTGAAAGTTTGATTCTAGCTAGTCTATCTACTATTTCTATGAATCATATGCAAGACATCATTTTAGAAAAGACTTTTTCACTATTCAATAAATAGATTCAAATCTATTTTAATCTAGAATCAAACTTTCTGTTTGATTCTAATAGAATCAATAGAATAGCACTAGTTCGTATGTGACGTCTTGCATATGGTTCTAGAATTCTAATCTATTGATTCTAGCTAGTCTATCTACTATTTCTATGAGTCATATGCAAGACGTCCATTTTAGAAAAGACTTTTTCCCTATTCAATAAATAGATTCAAATCTATTTGAATCTAGAATCAAACTTTCTGTTTGATTCTAATAGAATCAATAGAATAGCACTAGTTCGTATGTGACGTCTTGCATATGGTTCTAGAATTCTAATATATTGATTCTAGCTAGTCTATCTACTATTTCTATGAGTCATATGCAAGACGTCATTTTAGAAAAGACTTTTTCACTATTCAATAAATAGATTCAAATCTATTTGAATCTAGAATCAAACTTTCTGTTTGATTCTAATAGAATCAATAGAATAGCACTAGTTCGTATGTGACGTCTTGCATATGGTTCTAGAATTCTAATCTATTGATTCTAGACCAGCTAGAATCAATAGTAGATAGAACAGTGAAAGTTTGATTCTAGCTAGTCTATCTACTATTTCTATGATCATATACAAGACGTCCATTTTAGAAAAGACTTTTTCACTATTCAATAAATAGATTCAAATCTATTTGAATCTAGAATCAAACTTTCTGTTTGATTCTAATAGAATCAATAGAATAGCACTAGTTCGTATGTGACGTCTTGCATATGGTTCTAGAATTCTAATCTATTGATTCTAGCTAGTCTATCTACTATTTCTATGAGTCATATGCAAGACGTCATTTTAGAAAAGACTTTTTCACTATTCAATAAATAGATTCAAATCTATCTGAATCTAGAATCAAACTTCTGTTTAATTCTAATAGAATCAATAGAATAGCATTGGGTTCGTATGTGACGTCTTGCATATGGTTCTAGAATTCTAATCTATTGATTCTAGACCCAGCTAGAATCAATAGTAGATAGAACAGTGAAAGTTTGATTCTAGCTAGTCTATCTGCTATTTCTATGAGTCATATGCAAGACGTCATTTTAGAAAAGACTTTTTCACTATTCAATAAATAGATTCAAATCTATTTGAATCTAGAATCAAACTTTTCTGTTTGATTCTAATAGATTCAATAGAATAGCACTAGTTCGTATGTGACGTCTTGCATATGGTTCTAGAATTCTAATCTATTGATTCTAGCTAGTCTATCTACTATTTCTATGAGTCATATGCAAGACGTCATTTTAGAAAAGACTTTCTCACTATTCAATAAATAGATTCAATCTATTTGAATCTAGAATCAAACTTTCTGTTTGATTCTGATAGAATCAATAGAATAGCACTAGTTCGTATGTGGACGTCTTGCATATGGTTCTAGAATTCTAATCTATTGATTCTAGACCAGCTAGAATCAATAGTAGATAGAACAGTGAAAGTTTGATTCTAGCTAGTCTATCTACTATTTCTATGAGTCATATGCAAGACATCATTTTAGAAAAGACTTTTTCACTATTCAATAAATAGATTCAAATCTATTTTAATCTAGAATCAAACTTTCTGTTTTGATTCTAATAGAATCAATAGAATAGCACTAGTTTCGTATGTGACGTCTTGCATATGGTTCTAGAATTCTAATCTATTGATTCTAGACCAGCTAGAATCAATAGTAGATAGAACAGTGAAAGTTTGATTCTAGCTAGTCTATCTACTATTTCTATGAGTCATATGCAAGACATCATTTTAGAAAAGACTTTTTCACTATTCAATAAATAGATTCAAATCTATTTTAATCTAGAATCAAACTTTCTGTTTGATTCTAATAGAATCAATAGAATAGCACTAGTTCGTATGTGACGTCTTGCATATGGTTCTAGAATTCTAATCTATTGATTCTAGCTAGTCTATCTACTATTTCTATGAGTCATATGCAAGACGTCATTTTAGAAAAAGACTTTTTCCCTATTCAATAAATAGATTCAAATCTATTTGAATCTAGAATCAAACTTTCTGTTTGATTCTAATAGAATCAATAGAATAGCACTAGTTCGTATGTGACGTCTTGCATATGGTTCTAGAATTCTAATCTATTGATTCTAGACCAGCTAGAATCAATAGTAGATAGAACAGTGAAAGTTTGATTCTAGCTAGTCTATCTACTATTTCTATGAGTCATATGCAAGACGTCATTTTAGAAAAGACTTTTTCACTATTCAATAAATAGATTCAAATCTATTTGAATCTAGAATCAAACTTTCTGTTTGATTCTAATAGAATCAATAGAATAGCACTAGTTCGTATGTGACGTCTTGCATATGGTTCTAGAATTCTAATCTATGATTCTAGCTAGTCTATCTACTATTTCTATGAGTCATATGGCAAGACGTCATTTTAGAAAAGACTTTTTCACTATTCAATAAATAGATTCAAATCTATTTGAATCTAGAATCAAACTTTCTGTTTGATTCTAATAGAATCAATAGAATAGCACTAGTTCGTATGTGACGTCTTGCATATGCTTCTAGAATTCTAATCTATTGATTCTAGACCAGCTAGAATCAATAGTAGATAGAACAGTGAAAGTTTGATTCTAGCTAGTCTATCTACTATTTCTATGAGTCATATGCAATATGTCATTTTAGAAAAGACTTTTTCACTATTCAATAAATAGATTCAAATCTATTTGAATCTAGAATCAAACTTTCTGTTTGATTCTAATAGAATCAATGGAATAGCACTAGTTCGTATGTGACGTCTTGCATATGGTTCTAGAATTCTAATCTATTGATTCTAGCTAGTCTATCTACTATTTCTATGAGTCATATGCAAGAGGTCATTTTAGAAAAGACTTTTTCACTATTCAATAAATAGATTCAAATCTATTTGAATCTAGAATCAAACTTTCTGTTTGATTCTAATAGAATCAATAGAATAGCACTGGTTTCGTATGTGACGTCTTGCATATGGTTCTAGAATTCTAATCTATTGATTCTAGACCAGCTAGAATCAATAGTAGATAGAACAGTGAAAGTTTGATTCTAGCTAGTCTATCTACTATTTCTATGAGTCATATGCAAGACGTCATTTTAGAAAAGACTTTTTCACTATTCAATAAATAGATTCAAATCTATTTGAATCTAGAATCAAACTTTCTGTTTGATTCTTATAGAATCAATAGAATAGCACTAGTTCGTATGTGGACGCCTTGCATATGGTTCTAGAATTCTGATCTATTGATTCTAGCTAGTGTATCTACTATTTTCTATGAGTCATATGCAAGACGTCATTTTAGAAAAGACTTTTTCACTATTCAATAAATAGATTCAAATCTATTTGAATCTAGAATCAAACTTTCTGTTTGATTCTAATAGAATCAATAGAATAGCACTAGTTCGTATGTGACGTCTTGCATATGGTTCTAGAATTCTAATCTATTGATTCTAGACCAGCTAGAATCAATAGTAGATAGAACAGTGAAAGTTTGATTCTAGCTACTCTATCTACTATTTCTATGAGTCATATGCAAGACGTCATTTTAGAAAAGACTTTTTCACTATTCAATAAATAGATTCAAATCTATTTGAATCTAGAATCAAACTTTCTGTTTGATTCTAATAGAATCAATAGAATAGCACTAGTTCGTATGTGACGTCTTGCATATGGTTCTAGAATTCTAATCTATTGATTCTAGACCAGCTAGAATCAATAGTAGATAGAACAGTGAAAGTTTGATTCTAGCTACTCTATCTACTATTTCTATGAGTCATATGCAAGATGTCATTTTAGAAAAGACTTTTTCACTATTCAATAAATAGATTCAAATCTATTGAATCTAGAATCAAACTTTCTGTTTGATTCTAATAGAATCAATAGAACAGCACTAGTTCGTATGTGACGTCCTTGCATATGGTTCTAGAATTCTAATCTATTGATTCTAGCTAGTCTATCTACTATTTCTATGAGTCATATGCAAGACGTTCATTTTAGAAAAGACTTTTTCACTATTCAATAAATAGATTCAAATCTATTTGAATCTAGAATCAAACTTTCTGTTTGATTCTAATAGAATCAATAGAATAGCACTAGTTCGTATGTGACGTCTTGCATATGGTTCTAGAATTCTAATCTATTGATTCTAGACCAGCTAGAATCAATAGTAGATAGAACAGTGAAAGTTTGATTCTAGCTAGTCTATCTACTATTTCTATGAGTCATATGCAAGACGTCATTTTAGAAAAGACTTTTTTCACTATTCAATAAATAGATTCAAATCTATTTGAATCTAGAATCAAACTTTCTGTTTGATTCTAATAGAATCAATAGAATAGCACTAGTTCGTATGTGACGTCTTGCACATGGTTCTAGAATTCTAATCTATTGATTCTAGCTAGTCTATCTACTATTTCTATGAGTCATATGCAAGCCGTCATTTTAGAAAAGACCTTTTTCACTATTCAATAAATAGATTCAAATCTATTTGAATCTAGAATCAAACTTTCTGTTTGATTCTAATAGAATCAATAGAATAGCACTAGTTCGTATGTGACGTCTTGCATATGGTTCTAGAATTCTAATCTATTGATTCTAGCTAGTCTATCTACTATTTCTATGAGTCATATTCAAGACGTCATTTTAGAAAAGACTTTTTCACTATTCAATAAATAGATTCAAATCTATTTGAATCTAGAATCAAACTTTCTGTTTGATTCTAATAGAATCAATAGAATAGGACTAGTTCGTATGTGACGTCTTGCATATGGTTCTAGAATTCTAATCTATTGATTCTAGACCAGCTAGAATCAATAGTAGATAGAACAGTGAAAGTTTGATTCTAGCTAGTCTATCTACTATTTCTATGAGTCATATGCAAGACGTCATTTTAGAAAAGACTTTTTCACTATTCAATAAATAGATTCAAATCTATTTGAATCTAGAATCAAACTTTCTGTTTGATTCTCATAGAATCAATAGAATAGCACTAGTTCGTATGTGACGTCTTGCATATGGTTCTAGAATTCTAATCTATTGATTCTAGCTAGTCTATCTACTATTTCTATGAGTCATATGCAAGACGTCATTTTAGAAAAGACTTTTTCACTATTCAATAAATAGATTCAAATCTATTTGAATCTAGAATCAAACTTTCTGTTTGATTCTAATAGAATCAATAGAATAGCACTAGTTCGTATGTGACGTCTTGCATATGGTTCTAGAAATCTAATCTATTGATTCTAGACCAGCTAGAATCAATAGTAGATAGAACAGTGAAAGTTTGATTCTAGCTAGTCTATCTACTATTTCTATGAGTCATATACAAGACGTCATTTTAGAAAAGACTTTTTCACTATTCAATAAATAGATTCAAATCTATTTGAATCTAGAATCAAACTTTCTGTTTGATTCTAATAGAATCAATAGAATAGCACTAGTTCGTATGTGACGTCTTGCATATGGTTCTAGAATTCTAATCTATTGATTCTAGCTAGTCTATCTACTATTTCTATGAGTCATATGCAAGACGTCATTTTAGAAAAGACTTTTTCACTATTCAATAAATAGATTCAAATCTATCTGAATCTAGAATCAAACTTTCTGTTTAATTCTAATAGAATCAATAGAATAGCATTGGTTCGTATGTGGACGTCTTGCATATGGTTCTAGAATTCTAATCTATTGATTCTAGACCAGCTAGAATCAATAGTAGATAGAACAGTGAAAGTTTGATTCTAGCTAGTCTATCTGCTATTTCTATGAGTCATATGCAAGACGTCGTTTTAGAAAAGACTTTTTCACTATTCAATAAATAGATTCAAATCTATTTGAATCTAGAATCAAACTTTCTGTTTGATTCTAATAGATTCAATAGAATAGCACTAGTTCGTATGTGACGTCCTTGCACATGGGTTCTAGAATTCTAATCTATTGATTCTAGCTAGTCTATCTACTATTTCTATGAGTCATATGCAAGACGTCATTTTAGAAAAGACTTCTCACTATTCAATAAATAGATTCAAATCTATTTGAATCTAGAATCAACTTTCTGTTTGATTCTGATAGAATCAATAGAATAGCACTAGTTCGTATGTGACGTCTTGCATATGGTTCTAGAATTCTAATCTATTGATTCTAGACCAGCTAGAATCAATAGTAGATAGAACAGTGAAAGTTTGATTCTAGCTAGTCTATCTACTATTTCTATGAGTCATATGCAAGACATCATTTTAGAAAAAGACTTTTTCACTATTCAATAAATAGATTCAAATCTATTTTAATCTAGAATCAAACTTTCTGTTTGATTCTAATAGAATCAATAGAATAGCACTAGTTCGTATGTGACGTCCTTGCATATGGTTCTAGAATTCTAATCTATTGATTCTAGACCAGCTAGAATCAATAGTAGATAGAACAGTGAAAGTTTGATTCTAGCTAGTCTATCTACTATTTCTATGAGTCATATGCAAGACAATCATTTTAGAAAAGACTTTTTCACTATTCAATAAATAGATTCAAATCTATTTTAATCTAGAATCAAACTTTCTGTTTGATTCTAATAGAATCAATAGAATAGCAACTAGTTTCGTAAGTGACGTCTTGCATATGGTTCTAGAATTCTAATCTATTGATTCTAGCTAGTCTATCTACTATTTCTATGAGTCATATGCAAGACGTCATTTTAGAAAAGACTTTTTCCCTATTCAATAAATAGATTCAAATCTATTTGAATCTAGAATCAAACTTTCTGTTTGATTCTAATAGAATCAATAGAATAGCACTAGTTCGTATGTGACGTCTTGCATATGGTTCTAGAATTCTAATCTATTGATTCTAGACCAGCTAGAATCAATAGTAGATAGAACAGTGAAAGTTTGATTCTAGCTAGTCTATCTACTATTTCTATGAGTCATATGCAAGACGTCATTTTAGAAAAGACTTTTTCACTATTCAATAAATAGATTCAAATCTATTTGAATCTAGAATCAAACTTTCTGTTTGATTCTAATAGAATCAATAGAATAGCACTAGTTCGTATGTGACGTCTTGCATATGGTTCTAGGAATTCTAATCTATTGATTCTAGCTAGTCTATCTACTATTTCTATGAGTCATATGCAAGACGTCATTTTAGAAAAGACTTTTTCACTATTCAATAAATAGATTCAATCTATTTGAATCTAGAATCAAACTTTCTGTTTGATTCTAATAGAATCAATAGAATAGCACTAGTTCGTATGTGACGTCTTGCATATGCTTCTAGAATTCTAATCTATTGATTCTAGACCAGCTAGAATCAATAGTAGATAGAACAGTGAAAGTTTGATTCTAGCTAGTCTATCTACTATTTCTATGAGTCATATGCAATATGTCATTTTAGAAAAGAGTTTTTCACTATTCAATAAATAGATTCAAATCTATTTGAATCTAGAATCAAACTTTCTGTTTGATTCTAATAGAATCAATGGAATAGCACTAGTTCGTATGTGACGTCTTGCATATGGTTCTAGAATTCTAATCTATTGATTCTAGCTAGTCTATCTACTATTTCTATGAGTCATATGCAAGAGGTCATTTTAGAAAAGACTTTTCACTATTCAATAAATAGATTCAAATCTATTTGAATCTAGAATCAAACTTTCTGTTTGATTCTAATAGAATCAATAGAATAGCACTGGTTCGTATGTGACGTCTTGCATATGGTTCTAGAATTCTAATCTATTGATTCTAGACCAGCTAGAATCTATAGTAGATAGAACAGTGAAAGTTGATTCTAGCTAGTCTATCTACTATTTCTATGAGTCATATGCAAGACGGTCATTTTAGAAAAGACTTTTTCACTATTCAATAAATAGATTCAAATCTATTTGAATCTAGAATCAAACTTTCTGTTTGATTCTTATAGAATCAATAGAATAGCACTAGTTCGTATGTGACGCCTTGCATATGTTCTAGAATTCTGATCTATTGATTCTAGCTAGTGTATCTACTATTTCTATGAGTCATATGCAAGACGTCATTTTAGAAAAGACTTTTCACTATTCAATAAATAGATTCAAATCTATTTGAATCTAGAATCAAACTTTCTGTTTGATTCTAATAGAATCAATAGAATAAGCACTAGTTCGTATGTGACGTCTTGCATATGGTTCTAGAATTCTAATCTATTGATTCTAGACCAGCTAGAATCAATAGTAGATAGAACAGTGAAAGTTTGATTCTAGCTACTCTATCTACTATTTCTATGAGTCATATGCAAGACGTCATTTTAGAAAAGACTTTTTCACTATTCAATAAATAGATTCAAATCTATTTGAATCTAGAATCAAACTTTCTGTTTGATTCTAATAGAATTCTTAGAATAGCACTAGTTCGTATGTGACGTCTTGCATATGGTTCTAGAATTCTAATCTATTGATTCTAGACCAGCTAGAATCAATAGTAGATAGAACAGTGAAAGTTTTGATTCTAGCTACTCTATCTACTATTTCTATGAGTCATATGCAAGATGTCATTTTAGAAAAGACTTTTTTCACTATTCAATAAATAGATTCAAATCTATTTGAATCTAGAATCAAACTTTCTGTTTGATTCTAATAGAATCAATAGAACAGCACTAGTTCGTATGTGACGTCTTGCATATGGTTCTAGAATTCTAAATCTATTGATTCTAGCTAGTCTATCTACTATTTCTATGAGTCCATATGCAAGACGTCATTTTAGAAAAGACTTTTTCACTATTCAATAAATAGATTCAAATCTATTTGAATCTAGAATCAAACTTTCCGTTGATTCTAATAGAATCAATAGAATAGCACTAGTTCGTATGTGACGTCTTGCATATGGTTTCTAGAATTCTAATCTATTGATTCTAGACCAGCTAGAATCAATAGTAGATAGAACAGTGAAAGTTTGATTCTAGCTAGTCTATCTACTATTTCTATATGAGTCATATGCAAGACGTCATTTTAGAAAAGACTTTTTCACTATTCAATAAATAGATCAAATCTATTTGAATCTAGAATCAAACTTTCTGTTTGATTCTAATAGAATCAATAGAATAGCACTAGTTCGTATGTGACGTCTTGCACATGGTTCTAGAATTCTAATCTATTGATTCTAGCTAGTCTATCTACTATTTCTATGAGTCATATGCAAGCCGTCATTTTAGAAAAGACTTTTTTCACTATTCAATAAATAGATTCAAATCTATTTGAATCTAGAATCAAACTTTCTGTTTGATTCTAATAGAATCAATAGAATAGCACTTAGTTCGTATGTGACGTCTTGCATATGGTTCTAGAATTCTAATCTATTGATTCTAGCTAGTCTATCTACTATTTCTATGAGTCATATTCAAGACGTCATTTTAGAAAAGACTTTTTCACTATTCAATAAATAGATTCAAATCTATTTGAATCTAGAATCAAACTTTCTGTTTGATTCTAATAGAATCAATAGAATAGGACTAGTTCGTATGTGACGTCTTGCATATGGTTCTAGAATTCTAATCTATTGATTCTAGACCAGCTAGAATCAATAGTAGATAGAACAGTGAAAGTTTGATTCTAGCTAGTCTATCGACTATTTCTATGAGTCATATGCAAGACGTCATTTTAGAAAAGACTTTTTCACTATTCAATAAATAGATTCAAATCTATTTGAATCTAGAATCAAACTTTCTGTTTGATTCTCATAGAATCAATAGAATAGCACTAGTTCGTATGTGACGTCTTGCATATGGTTCTAGAATTCTAATCTATTGATTCTAGCTAGTCTATCTACTATTTCTATGAGTCATATGCAAGACGTCATTTTAGAAAAGACTTTTTCACTATTCAATAAATAGATTCAAATCTATTTGAATCTAGAATCAAACTTTCTGTTTTGATTCTAATAGAATCAATAGAATAGCACTAGTTTCGTATGTGACGTCTTGCATATGGTTCTAGAATTCTAATCTATTGATTCTAGACCAGCTAGAATCAATAGTAGATAGAACAGTGAAAGTTTGATTCTAGCTAGTCTATCTACTATTCTATGAGTCAATATGCAAGACGTCATTTTAGAAAGAAGACTTTTTCACTATTCAATAAATAGATTCAAATCTATTTGAATCTAGAATCAAACTTTCTGTTTGATTCTAATAGAATCAATAGAATAGCACTAGTTCGTATGTGACGTCTTGCATATGGTTCTAGAATTCTAATCTATTGATTCTAGCTAGTCTATCTACTATTTCTATGAGTCATATGCAAGACGTCATTTAGAAAAGACTTTTTCACTATTCAATAAATAGATTCAAATCTATTTGAATCTAGAATCAAACTTTCTGTTTGATTCTAATAGAATCAATAGAATAGCACTAGTTCGTATGTGACGTCTTGCATATGGTTCTAGAATTCTAATCTATTGATTCTAGACCAGCTAGAATCAATAGTAGATAGAACAGTGAAAGTTTGATTCTAGCTAGTCTACCTACTATTTCTATGAGTTTTATGCAAGACGTCATTTTAGAAAAGACTTTTTCACTATTCAATAAATAGATTCAAATCTATTTGAATCTAGAATCAAAACTTTCTGTTTGATTCTAATAGAATCAATAGAATAGCACTAGTTCGTGTGTGACGTCTTGCATATGGTTCTAGAATTCTAATCTATTGATTCTAGCTAGTCTATCTACTATTTCTATGAGTCATATGCAAGACGTCATTTTAGAAAAGACTTTTCACTATTCAATAAATAGATTCAAATCTATTTGAATCAAGAATCAAACTTTCTGTTTGATTCTAATAGAATCAATAGAATAGCACTAGTTCGTATGTGACGTCTTGCATATGGTTCTAGAATTCTAATCTATTGATTCTAGACCAGCTAGAATCAATAGTAGATAGAACATGAAAGTTTGATTCTAGCTAGTCTATCTACTATTTCTATGAGTCATATGCAAGGACGTCATTTTAGAAAAGACGTTTTCACTATTCAATAAATAGATTTCAAATCTATTTGAATCTAGAATCAAACTTTCTGTTTGGATTCTAATAGAATCAGTAGAATAGCACTAGTTCCTATGTGACGTCTTGCATATGGTTCTAGAATTCTAATCTATTTGATTCTAGCTAGTCTATCTACTATTTCTATGAGTCATATGCAAGACGGTCATTTTAGAAAAGACTTTTTCACTATTCAATAAATAGATTCAAATCTATTTGAATCTAGAATCAAACTTTCCTGTTTGATTCTAATAGAATCAATAGAATAGCACTAGTTCGTATGTGACGTCTTGCATATGGTTCTAGAATTCTAATTTATTGATTCTAGACCAGCTAGAATCAATAGTAGATAGAACAGTGAAAGTTTGATTCTAGCTAGTCTATCTACTATTTTCTATGAGTCATATGCAAGACGTCATTTTAGAAAACACTTTTTCACTATTCAATAAATAGATTCAAATCTATTTGAATCTAGAATCAAACTTTCTGTTTGATTCTAATAGAATCAATAGAATAGCACTAGTTCGTATGTGACGTCTTGCATATGGTTCTAGAATTCTAATCTATTGATTCTAGCTAGTCTATCTACTATTTCTATGAGTCATATGCAAGACGTCATTTTAGAAAAGACTTTTTCACTATTCAATAAATAGATTCAAATCTATTTGAATCTAGAATCAAACTTTCTGTTTGATTCTAATAGAATCAATAGAATAGCACTAGTTCGTATGTGACGTCTTGCATATGGTTCTAGAATTCTAATCTATTGATTCTAGACCAGCTAGAATCAATAGTAGATAGAACAGTGAAAGTTTGATTCTAGCTAGTCTATCTACTATTTCTATGAGTCATATGCAAGACGTCATTTTAGAAAAGACTTTTTCACTATTCAATAAATAGATTCAAATCTATTTGAATCTAGAATCAAACTTTCTGTTTGATTCTAATAGAATCAATAGAATAGCACTAGTTCGTATGTGACGTCTTGCATATGGTTCTAGAATTCTAATCTATTGATTCTAGCTAGTCTATCTACTATTTCTATGAGTCATATGCAAGGACGTCATTTTAGAAAAGACTTTTTCACTATTCAATAAATAGATTCAAATCTATTTGAATCTAGAATCAAACTTTCTGTTTGATTCTAATAGAATCAATAGAATAGCACTAGTTCGTATGTGACGTCTTGCATATGGTTCTAGAATTCTAATCTATTGATTCTAGACCAGCTAGAATCAATAGTAGATAGAACAGTGAAAGTTTGATTCTAGCTAGTCTATCTACTATTTCTATGAGTCATATGCAAGACGTCATTTTAGAAAAGACTTTTCACTATTCAATAAATAGATTCAAATCTATTTGAATCTAGAATCAAACTTTCCTGTTTGATTCTAAGTAGAATCAATAGAATAGCACTAGTTCGTATGTGACGTCTTGCATATGGTTCTAGAATTCTAATCTATTGTTTCTAGCTAGTCTATCTACTATTTCTATGAGTCATATGCAAACTTTCTGACTTTCTGTTTGATTCTAATAGAATCAATAGAATAGCACTAGTTCGTATGTGACGTCTTGCATATGGTTCTAGAATTCTAATCTATTGATTCTAGACCAGCTAGAATCAATAGTAGATAGAACAGTGAAAGTTTGATTTCTAGCTAGTCTATCTACTATTTCTATGAGTCATATGCAAGACGTCATTTTAGAAAAGACTTTTTCACTATTCAATAAATAGATTCAAATCTATTTGAATCTAGAATCAAACTTTCTGTTTGATTCTAATAGAATCAATAGAATAGCACTAGTTCGTATGTGACGTCTTGCATATGGTTCTAGAAGTCTAATCTATTGATTCTAGCTAGTCTATCTACTATTTCTATGAGTCATATGCAAGACGACATTTTAGAAAAGACTTTTCACTATTCAATAAAATAGATTCAAATCTATTTGAATCTAGAATCAAACTTTCTGTTTGATTCTAATAGAATCAATAGAATAGCACTAGTTCGTATGTGACGTCCTTGCATATGGTTCTAGAATTCTAATCTATTGATTCTATACCAGCTAGAATCAATAGTAGATAGAACAGTGAAAGTTTGATTCTAGCTAGTCTATCTACTATTTCTATGAGTCATATGCAAGACGTCATTTTAGAAAAGACTTTTTCACTTTTCAATAAATAGATTCAAATCTATTTGAATCTAGAATCAAACTTTCTGTTTGATTCTAATAGAATCAATAGAATAGCACTAGTTCGTATGTGACGTCTTGCATATGGTTCTAGAATTCTAATCTATTGATTCTAGCTAGTCTATCTACTATTTCTATGAGTCATATGCAAGACGTCATTTTAGAAAAGACTTTTTCACTATTCAATAAATAGGATTCAAATCTATTTGAATCTAGAATCAAACTTTCTGTTTGATTCTAATAGAATCAATAGAATAGCACTAGTTCGTATGTGACGTCTTGCATATGGTTCTAGAATTCTAATCTATTGATTCTAGACCAGCTAGAATCAATAGTAGATAGAACAGTGAAAGTTTGATTCTTGCTAGTCTATCTACTATTTCTATGAGTCATATGCAAGACGTCATTTTAGAAAAGACTTTTTCACTATTCAATAAATAGATTCAAATCTATTGAATCTAGAATCAAACTTTCTGTTTGATTCTAATAGAATCAATAGAATATGCACTAGTTCGTATGTGACGTCTTGCATATGGTTCTAGAATTCTAATCTATTGATTCTAGCTAGTCTATCTACTATTTCTATGAGTCATATGCAAGACGACATTTTAGAAAAGACTTTTTCACTATTCAATAAATAGATTCAAATCTATTTGAATCTAGAATCAAACTTTCTGTTTGATTCTAATAGAATCAATAGAATAGCACTAGTTCGTATGTGACGTCTTGCATATGGTTCTAGAATTCTAATCTATTGATTCTAGACCAGCTAGAATCAATAGTAGATAGAACAGTGAAAGTTTGATTCTAGCTAGTCTATCTACTATTTCTATGAGTCATGTGCAAGACGTCATTTTAGAAAAGACTTTTTCACTATTCAATAAATAGATTCAAATCTATTTTGAATCTAGAATCAAACTTTCTGTTTGATTCTAATAGAATCAATAGAATAGCACTAGTTCGTATGTGACGTCTTGCATATGGTTTTAGAATTCTAATCTATTGATTCTAGCTAGTCTATCTACTATTTCTATGAGTCATATGCAAGACGGTCATTTTAGAAAAGACTTTTTCACTATTCAATAAATAGATTCAAATCTATTTGAATCTAGAATCAAACTTCTGTTTGGATTCTAATAGAATCAATAGAATAGCACTAGTTCGTATGTGACGTCTTGCATATGGTTCTAGAATTCTAATCTATTGATTCTAGACCAGCTAGAATCAATAGTCGATAGAACAGTGAAAGTTTGATTCTAGCTAGTCTATCTACTATTTCTATGAGTCATATGCAAGACGTCATTTTAGAAAAGACTTTTTCACTATTCAATAAATAGATTCAAGTCTATTTGAATCTAGAATCAAACTCTCTGTTTGATTCTAATAGAATCAATAGAATAGCACTAGTTCGTATGTGACGTCTTGCATATGGGTTCTAGAATTCTAATCTATTGATTCTAGCTAGTCTATCTACTATTTCTATGAGTCATATGCAAGACGTCATTTTAGAAAAGACTTTTTCACTATTCAATAAATAGATTCAAATCTATTTGAATCTAGAATCAAACTTTCTGTTTGATTCTAATAGAATCAATAGAATAGCAACTAGTTCGTATGTGACGTCCTTGCATATGGTTCTAGAATTCTAATCTATTGACTCTAGACCAGCTAGAATCAATAGTAGATAGAACAGTGAAAGTTTGATTCTAGCTAGTCTATCTACTATTTCTATGAGTCATATGCAAGACGTCATTTTAGAAAAGACTTTTTCACTATTCAATAAATAGATTCAAATCTATTTGAATCTAGAATCAAACTTTCTGTTTGATTCTAATAGAATCAATAGAATAGCACTAGTTCGTATGTGACGTCTTGCATATGGTTCTAGCATTCTAATCTATTGATTCTAGCTAGTCTATCTACTATTTCTATGAGTCATATGCAAGACGTCATTTTAGAAAAGACTTTTTCACTATTCAATAAATAGATTCAAATCTATTTGAATCTAGAATCAAACTTTCTGTTTGATTCTAATAGAATCAATAGAATAGCACTAGTTCGTATGTGACGTCTTGCATATGGTTCTAGAATTCTAATCTATTGATTCTAGACCAGCTAGAATCAATAGTAGATAGAACAGTGAAAGTTTGATTCTAGCTAGTCTATCTACTATTTCTATGAGTCATATGCAAGACGTCATTTTAGAAAAGACTTTTTCACTATTCAACAAATAGATTCAAATCTATTTGAATCTAGAATCAAACTTTCTGTTTGATTCTAAATAGAATCAATAGAATAGCACTAGTTCGTATGTGACGTCTTGCATATAGTTCTAGAATTCTAATCTATTGATTCTATCTAGTCTATCTACTATTTCTATGAGTCATATGCAAGACGTCATTTTAGAAAAGACTTTTTCACTATTCAATAAATAGATTCAAATCTATTTGAATCTAGAATCAAACTTTCACTGTTCTATCTACTATTGATTCTAGCTGGTCTAGAATCAATAGATTAGAATTCTAGAACCATATGCAAGACGTCACATACGAACTAGTGCTATTCTATTGATTCTATTAGAATCAAACAGAAAGTTTGATTCTAGATTCAAATAGATTTGAATCTATTTATTGAATAGTGAAAAAGTCTTTTCTAAAAATGACGTCTTGCATATGACTCATAGAAATAGTAGATAGACTAGCTAGAATCAATAGATTAGAATTCTAGAACCATATGCAAGACGTCACATACGAACTAGTGCTATTCTATTGATTCTATTAGAATCAAACAGAAAGTTTGATTCTAGATTCAAATAGATTTGAATCTATTTATTGAATAGTGAAAAAGTCTTTTCTAAAATGACGTCTTGCATATGACTCATAGAAATAGTAGATAGACTAGCTAGAATCAATAGATTAGAATTCTAGAACCATATGCAAGACGTCACATACGAACTAGTGCTATTCTATTGATTCTATTAGAATCAAACAGAAAGTTTGATTCTAGATTCAAATAGATTTGAATCTATTTATTGAATAGTGAAAAAGTCTTTTCTAAAATGACGTCTTGCATATGACTCATAGATAGACTAGCTAGAATCAAACTTTCACTGTTCTATCTACTATTGATTCTAGCTGGTCTAGAATCAATAGATTAGAATTCTAGAACCATATGCAAGACGTCACATACGAACTAGTGCTATTCTATTGATTCTATTAGAATCAAACAGAAAGTTTGATTCTAGATTCAAATAGATTTGAATCTATTTATTGAATAGTGAAAAAGTCTTTTCTAAAATGACGTCTTGCATATGACTCATAGAAATAGTAGATAGACTAGCTAGAATCAAACTTTCACTGTTCTATCTACTATTGATTCTAGCTGGTCTAGAATCAATAGATTAGAATTCTAGAACCATATGCAAGACGTCACATACGAACTAGTGCTATTCTATTGATTCTATTAGAATCAAACAGAAAGTTTGATTCTAGATTCAAATAGATTTGAATCTATTTATTGAATAGTGAAAAAGTCTTTTCTAAAATGACGTCTTGCATATGACTCATAGAAATAGTAGATAGACTAGCTAGAATCAATAGATTAGAATTCTAGAACCATATGCAAGACGTCACATACGAACTAGTGCTATTCTATTGATTCTATTAGAATCAAACAGAAAGTTTGATTCTAGATTCAAATAGATTTGAATCTATTTATTGAATAGTGAAAAAGTCTTTTCTAAAATGACGTCTTGCATATGACTCATAGAAATAGTAGATAGACTAGCTAGAATCAAACTTTCACTGTTCTATCTACTATTGATTCTAGCTGGTCTAGAATCAATAGATTAGAATTCTAGAACCATATGCAAGACGTCACATACGAACTAGTGCTATTCTATTGATTCTATTAGAATCAAACAGAAAGTTTGATTCTAGATTCAAATAGATTTGAATCTATTTATTGAATAGTGAAAAAGTCTTTTCTAAAATGACGTCTTGCATATGACTCATAGAAATAGTAGATAGACTAGCTAGAATCAATAGATTAGAATTCTAGAACCATATGCAAGACGTCACATACGAACTAGTGCTATTCTATTGATTCTATTAGAATCAAACAGAAAGTTTGATTCTAGATTCAAATAGATTTGAATCTATTTATTGAATAGTGAAAAAGTCTTTTCTAAAATGACGTCTTGCATATGACTCATAGAAATAGTAGATAGACTAGCAAGAATCAAACTTTCACTGTTCTATCTACTATTGATTCTAGCTGGTCTAGAATCAATAGATTAGAATTCTAGAACCATATGCAAGACGTCACATACGAACTAGTGCTATTCTATTGATTCTATTAGAATCAAACAGAAAGTTTGATTCTAGATTCAAATAGATTTGAATCTATTTATTGAATAGTGAAAAAGTCTTTTCTAAAATGACGTCTTGCATATGACTCATAGAAATAGTAGATAGACTAGCTAGAATCAATAGATTAGAATTCTAGAACCATATGCAAGACGTCACATACGAACTAGTGCTATTCTATTGATTCTATTAGAATCAAACAGAAAGTTTGATTCTAGATTCAAATAGATTTGAATCTATTTATTGAATAGTGAAAAAGTCTTTTCTAAAATGACGTCTTGCATATGACTCATAGAAATAGTAGATAGACTAGCTAGAATCAAACTTTCACTGTTCTATCTACTATTGATTCTAGCTGGTATAGAATCAATAGATTAGAATTCTAGAACCATATGCAAGACGTCACATACGAACTAGTGCTATTCTATTGATTCTATTAGAATCAAACAGAAAGTTTGATTCTAGATTCAAATAGATTTGAATCTATTTATTGAATAGTGAAAAAGTCTTTTCTAAAATGTCGTCTTGCATATGACTCATAGAAATAGTAGATAGACTAGCTAGAATCAATAGATTAGAATTCTAGAACCATATGCAAGACGTCACATACGAACTAGTGCTATTCTATTGATTCTATTAGAATCAAACAGAAAGTTTGATTCTAGATTCAAATAGATTTGAATCTATTTATTGAATAGTGAAAAAGTCTTTTCTAAAATGAGGTCTTGCATATGACTCATAGAAATAGTAGATAGACTAGCTAGAATCAAACTTTCACTGTTCTATCTACTATTGATTCTAGCTGGTCTAGAATCAATAGATTAGAATTCTAGAACCATATGCAAGACGTCACATACGAACAAGTGCTATTCTATTGATTCTATTAGAATCAAACAGAAAGTTTGATTCTAGATTCAAATAGATTTGAATCTATTTATTGAATAGTGAAAAAGTCTTTTCTAAAATGACGTCTTGCATATGACTCATAGAAATAGTAGATAGACTAGCTAGAATCAATAGATTAGAATTCTAGAACCATATGCAAGACGTCACATACGAACTAGTGCTATTCTATTGATTCTATTAGAATCAAACAGAAAGTTTGATTCTAGATTCAAATAGATTTGAATCTATTTATTGAATAGTGAAAAAGTCTTTTCTAAAATGACGTCTTGCATATGACTCATAGAAATAGTAGATAGACTAGCTAGAATCAAACTTTCACTGTTCTATCTACTATTGATTCTAGCTGGTCTAGAATCAATAGATTAGAATTCTAGAACCATATGCAAGACGTCACATACGAACTAGTGCTATTCTATTGATTCTATTAGAATCAAACAGAAAGTTTGATTCTAGATTCAAATAGATTTGAATCTATTTATTGAATAGTGAAAAAGTCTTTTCTAAAATGACGTCTTGCATATGACTCATAGAAATAGTAGATAGACTAGCTAGAATCAATAGATTAGAATTCTAGAACCATATGCAAGACGTCACATACGAACTAGTGCTATTCTATTGATTCTATTAGAATCAAACAGAAAGTTTGATTCTAGATTCAAATAGATTTGAATCTATTTATTGAATAGTGAAAAAGTCTTTTCTAAAATGACGTCTTGCATATGACTCATAGAAATAGTAGATAGACTAGCTAGAATCAAACTTTCACTGTTCTATCTACTATTGATTCTAGCTGGTCTAGAATCAATAGATTAGAATTCTAGAACCATATGCAAGACGTCACATACGAACTAGTGCTATTCTATTGATTCTATTAGAATCAAACAGAAAGTTTGATTCTAGATTCAAATAGATTTGAATCTATTTATTGAATAGTGAAAAAGTCTTTTCTAAAATGACGTCTTGCATATGACTCATAGAAATAGTAGATAGACTAGCTAGAATCAATAGATTAGAATTCTAGAACCATATGCAAGACGTCACATACGAACTAGTGCTATTCTATTGATTCTATTAGAATCAAACAGAAAGTTTGATTCTAGATTCAAATAGATTTGAATCTATTTATTGAATAGTGAAAAAGTCTTTTCTAAAATGACGTCTTGCATATGACTCATAGAAATAGTAGATAGACTAGCTAGAATCAAACTTTCACTGTTCTATCTACTATTGATTCTAGCTGGTCTAGAATCAATAATTAGAATTCTAGAACCATATGCAAGACGTCACATACGAACTAGTGCTATTCTATTGATTCTATTAGAATCAAACAGAAAGTTTGATTCTAGATTCAAATAGATTTGAATCTATTTATTGAATAGTGAAAAAGTCTTTTCTAAAATGACGTCTTGCATATGACTCATAGAAATAGTAGATAGACTAGCTAGAATCAATAGATTAGAATTCTAGAACCATATGCAAGACGTCACATACGAACTAGTGCTATTCTATTGATTCTATTAGAATCAAACAGAAAGTTTGATTCTAGATTCAAATAGATTTGAATCTATTTATTGAATAGTGAAAAAGTCTTTTCTAAAATGACGTCTTGCATATGACTCATAGAAATAGTAGATAGACTAGCTAGAATCAAACTTTCACTGTTCTATCTACTATTGATTCTAGCTGGTCTAGAATCAATAGATTAGAATTCTAGAACCATATGCAAGACGTCACATACGAACTAGTGCTATTCTATTGATTCTATTAGAATCAAACAGAAAGTTTGATTCTAGATTCAAATAGATTTGAATCTATTTATTGAATAGTGAAAAAGTCTTTTCTAAAATGACGTCTTGCATATGACTCATAGAAATAGTAGATAGACTAGCTAGAATCAATAGATTAGAATTCTAGAACCATATGCAAGACGTCACATACGAACTAGTGCTATTCTATTGATTCTATTAGAATCAAACAGAAAGTTTGATTCTAGATTCAAATAGATTTGAATCTATTTATTGAATAGTGAAAAAGTCTTTTCTAAAATGACGTCTTGCATAACTCATAGAAATAGTAGATAGACTAGCTAGAATCAAACTTTCACTGTTCTATCTACTATTGATTCTAGCTGGTCTAGAATCAATAGATTAGAATTCTAGAACCATATGCAAGACGTCACATACGAACTAGTGCTATTCTATTGATTCTATTAGAATCAAACAGAAAGTTTGATTCTAGATTCAAATAGATTTGAATCTATTTATTGAATAGTGAAAAAGTCTTTTCTAAAATGACGTCTTGCATATGACTCATAGAAATAGTAGAAATAGTAGATAGACTAGCTAGAATCAATAGATTAGAATTCTAGAACCATATGCAAGACGTCACATACGAACTAGTGCTATTCTATTGATTCTATTAGAATCAAACAGAAAGTTTGATTCTAGATTCAAATAGATTTGAATCTATTTATTGAATAGTGAAAAAGTCTTTTCTAAAATGACGTCTTGCATATGACTCATAGAAATAGTAGATAGACTAGCTAGAATCAAACTTTCACTGTTCTATCTACTATTGATTCTAGCTGGTCTAGAATCAATAGATTAGAATTCTAGAACCATATGCAAGACGTCACATACGAACTAGTGCTATTCTATTGATTCTATTAGAATCAAACAGAAAGTTTGATTCTAGATTCAAATAGATTTGAATCTATTTATTGAATAGTGAAAAAGTCTTTTCTAAAATGACGTCTTGCATATGACTCATAGAAATAGTAGATAGACTAGCTAGAATCAATAGATTAGAATTCTAGAACCATATGCAAGACGTCACATACGAACTAGTGCTATTCTATTGATTCTATTAGAATCAAACAGAAAGTTTGATTCTAGATTCAAATAGATTTGAATCTATTTATTGAATAGTGAAAAAGTCTTTTCTAAAATGACGTCTTGCATATGACTCATAGAAATAGTAGATAGACTAGCTAGAATCAATAGATTAGAATTCTAGAACCATATGCAAGACGTCACATACGAACTAGTGCTATTCTATTGATTCTATTAGAATCAAACAGAAAGTTTGATTCTAGATTCAAATAGATTTGAATCTATTTATTGAATAGTGAAAAAGTCTTTTCTAAAATGACGTCTTGCATATGACTCAGTAGATAGACTAGCTAGAATCAAACTTTCACTGTTCTATCTACTATTGATTCTAGCTGGTCTAGAATCAATAGATTAGAATTCTAGAACCATATGCAAGACGTCACATACGAACTAGTGCTATTCTATTGATTCTATTAGAATCAAACAGAAAGTTTGATTCTAGATTCAAATAGATTTGAATCTATTTATTGAATAGTGAAAAAGTCTTTTCTAAAATGACGTCTTGCATATGACTCATAGAAATAGTAGATAGACTAGCTAGAATCAATAGATTAGAATTCTAGAACCATATGCAAGACGTCACATACGAACTAGTGCTATTCTATTGATTCTATTAGAATCAAACAGAAAGTTTGATTCTAGATTCAAATAGATTTGAATCTATTTATTGAATAGTGAAAAAGTCTTTTCTAAAATGACGTCTTGCATATGACTCATAGAAATAGTAGATAGACTAGCTAGAATCAAACTTTCACTGTTCTATCTACTATTGATTCTAGCTGGTCTAGAATCAATAGATTAGAATTCTAGAACCATATGCAAGACGTCACATACGAACTAGTGCTATTCTATTGATTCTATTAGAATCAAACAGAAAGTTTGATTCTAGATTCAAATAGATTTGAATCTATTTATTGAATAGTGAAAAAGTCTTTTCTAAAATGACGTCTTGCATATGACTCATAGAAATAGTAGATAGACTAGCTAGAATCAATAGATTAGAATTCTAGAACCATATGCAAGACGTCACATACGAACTAGTGCTATTCTATTGATTCTATTAGAATCAAACAGAAAGTTTGATTCTAGATTCAAATAGATTTGAATCTATTTATTGAATAGTGAAAAAGTCTTTTCTAAAATGACGTCTTGCATATGACTCATAGAAATAGTAGATAGACTAGCTAGAATCAAACTTTCACTGTTCTATCTACTATTGATTCTAGCTGGTCTAGAATCAATAGATTAGAATTCTAGAACCATATGCAAGACGTCACATACGAACTAGTGCTATTCTATTGATTCTATTAGAATCAAACAGAAAGTTTGATTCTAGATTCAAATAGATTTGAATCTATTTATTGAATAGTGAAAAAGTCTTTTCTAAAATGACGTCTTGCATATGACTCATAGAAATAGTAGATAGACTAGCTAGAATCAATAGATTAGAATTCTAGAACCATATGCAAGACGTCACATACGAACTAGTGCTATTCTATTGATTCTATTAGAATCAAACAGAAAGTTTGATTCTAGATTCAAATAGATTTGAATCTATTTATTGAATAGTGAAAAAGTCTTTTCTAAAATGACGTCTTGCATATGACTCATAGAAATAGTAGATACTATTGACTAGCTAGAATCAATAGATTAGAATTCTAGAACCATATGCAAGACGTCACATACGAACTAGTGCTATTCTATTGATTCTATTAGAATCAAACAGAAAGTTTGATTCTAGATTCAAATAGATTTGAATCTATTTATTGAATAGTGAAAAAGTCTTTTCTAAAATGACGTCTTGCATATGACTCATAGAAATAGTAGATAGACTAGCTAGAATCAAACTTTCACTGTTCTATCTACTATTGATTCTAGCTGGTCTAGAATCAATAGATTAGAATTCTAGAACCATATGCAAGACGTCACATACGAACTAGTGCTATTCTATTGATTCTATTAGAATCAAACAGAAAGTTTGATTCTAGATTCAAATAGATTTGAATCTATTTATTGAATAGTGAAAAAGTCTTTTCTAAAATGACGTCTTGCATATGACTCATAGAAATAGTAGATAGACTAGCTAGAATCAATAGATTAGAATTCTAGAACCATATGCAAGACGTCACATACGAACTAGTGCTATTCTATTGATTCTATTAGAATCAAACAGAAAGTTTGATTCTAGATTCAAATAGATTTGAATCTATTTATTGAATAGTGAAAAAGTCTTTTCTAAAATGACGTCTTGCATATGACTCATAGAAATAGTAGATAGACTAGCTAGAATCAAACTTTCACTGTTCTATCTACTATTGATTCTAGCTGGTCTAGAATCAATAGATTAGAATTCTAGAACATATGCAAGACGTCACATACGAACTAGTGCTATTCTATTGATTCTATTAGAATCAAACAGAAAGTTTGATTCTAGATTCAAATAGATTTGAATCTATTTATTGAATAGTGAAAAAGTCTTTTCTAAAATGACGTCTTGCATATGACTCATAGAAATAGTAGATAGACTAGCTAGAATCAATAGATTAGAATTCTAGAACCATATGCAAGACGTCACATACGAACTAGTGCTATTCTATTGATTCTATTAGAATCAAACAGAAAGTTTGATTCTAGATTCAAATAGATTTGAATCTATTTATTGAATAGTGAAAAAGTCTTTTCTAAAATGACGTCTTGCATATGACTCATAGAAATAGTAGATAGACTAGCTAGAATCAAACTTTCACTGTTCTATCTACTATTGATTCTAGCTGGTCTAGAATCAATAGATTAGAATTCTAGAACCATATGCAAGACGTCACATACGAACTAGTGCTATTCTATTGATTCTATTAGAATCAAACAGAAAGTTTGATTCTAGATTCAAATAGATTTGAATCTATTTATTGAATAGTGAAAAAGTCTTTTCTAAAATGACGTCTTGCATATGACTCATAGAAATAGTAGATAGACTAGCTAGAATCAATAGATTAGAATTCTAGAACCATATGCAAGACGTCACATACGAACTAGTGCTATTCTATTGATTCTATTAGAATCAAACAGAAAGTTTGATTCTAGATTCAAATAGATTTGAATCTATTTATTGAATAGTGAAAAAGTCTTTTCTAAAATGACGTCTTGCATATGACTCATAGAAATAGTAGATAGACTAGCTAGAATCAAACTTTCACTGTTCTATCTACTATTGATTCTAGCTGGTCTAGAATCAATAGATTAGAATTCTAGAACCATATGCAAGACGTCACATACGAACTAGTGCTATTCTATTGATTCTATTAGAATCAAACAGAAAGTTTGATTCTAGATTCAAATAGATTTGAATCTATTTATTGAATAGTGAAAAAGTCTTTTCTAAAATGACGTCTTGCATATGACTCATAGAAATAGTAGATAGACTAGCTAGAATCAAACTTTCACTGTTCTATCTACTATTGATTCTAGCTGGTCTAGAATCAATAGATTAGAATTCTAGAACCATATGCAAGACGTCACATACGAACTAGTGCTATTCTATTGATTCTATTAGAATCAAACAGAAAGTTTGATTCTAGATTCAAATAGATTTGAATCTATTTATTGAATAGTGAAAAAGTCTTTTCTAAAATGACGTCTTGCATATGACTCATAGAAATAGTAGATAGACTAGCTAGAATCAATAGATTAGAATTCTAGAACCATATGCAAGACGTCACATACGAACTAGTGCTATTCTATTGATTCTATTAGAATCAAACAGAAAGTTTGATTCTAGATTCAAATAGATTTGAATCTATTTATTGAATAGTGAAAAAGTCTTTTCTAAAATGACGTCTTGCATATGACTCATAGAAATAGTAGATAGACTAGCTAGAATCAAACTTTCACTGTTCTATCTACTATTGATTCTAGCTGGTCTAGAATCAATAGATTAGAATTCTAGAACCATATGCAAGACGTCACATACGAACTAGTGCTATTCTATTGATTCTATTAGAATCAAACAGAAAGTTTGATTCTAGATTCAAATAGATTTGAATCTATTTATTGAATAGTGAAAAAGTCTTTTCTAAAATGACGTCTTGCATATGACTCATAGAAATAGTAGATAGACTAGCTAGAATCAATAGATTAGAATTCTAGAACCATATGCAAGACGTCACATACGAACTAGTGCTATTCTATTGATTCTATTAGAATCAAACAGAAAGTTTGATTCTAGATTCAAATAGATTTGAATCTATTTATTGAATAGTGAAAAAGTCTTTTCTAAAATGACGTCTTGCATATGACTCATAGAAATAGTAGATAGACTAGCTAGAATCAAACTTTCACTGTTCTATCTACTATTGATTCTAGCTGGTCTAGAATCAATAGATTAGAATTCTAGAACCATATGCAAGACGTCACATACGAACTAGTGCTATTCTATTGATTCTATTAGAATCAAACAGAAAGTTTGATTCTAGATTCAAATAGATTTGAATCTATTTATTGAATAGTGAAAAAGTCTTTTCTAAAATGACGTCTTGCATATGACTCATAGAAATAGTAGATAGACTAGCTAGAATCAATAGATTAGAATTCTAGAACCATATGCAAGACGTCACATACGAACTAGTGCTATTCTATTGATTCTATTAGAATCAAACAGAAAGTTTGATTCTAGATTCAAATAGATTTGAATCTATTTATTGAATAGTGAAAAAGTCTTTTCTAAAATGACGTCTTGCATATGACTCATAGAAATAGTAGATAGACTAGCTAGAATCAAACTTTCACTGTTCTATCTACTATTGATTCTAGCTGGTCTAGAATCAATAGATTAGAATTCTAGAACCATATGCAAGACGTCACATACGAACTAGTGCTATTCTATTGATTCTATTAGAATCAAACAGAAAGTTTGATTCTAGATTCAAATAGATTTGAATCTATTTATTGAATAGTGAAAAAGTCTTTTCTAAAATGACGTCTTGCATATGACTCATAGAAATAGTAGATAGACTAGCTAGAATCAATAGATTAGAATTCTAGAACCATATGCAAGACGTCACATACGAACTAGTGCTATTCTATTGATTCTATTAGAATCAAACAGAAAGTTTGATTCTAGATTCAAATAGATTTGAATCTATTTATTGAATAGTGAAAAAGTCTTTTCTAAAATGACGTCTTGCATATGACTCATAGAAATAGTAGATAGACTAGCTAGAATCAATAGATTAGAATTCTAGAACCATATGCAAGACGTCACATACGAACTAGTGCTATTCTATTGATTCTATTAGAATCAAACAGAAAGTTTGATTCTAGATTCAAATAGATTTGAATCTATTTATTGAATAGTGAAAAAGTCTTTTCTAAAATGACGTCTTGCATATGACTCATAGAAATAGTAGATAGACTAGCTAGAATCAAACTTTCACTGTTCTATCTACTATTGATTCTAGCTGGTCTAGAATCAATAGATTAGAATTCTAGAACCATATGCAAGACGTCACATACGAACTAGTGCTATTCTATTGATTCTATTAGAATCAAACAGAAAGTTTGATTCTAGATTCAAATAGATTTGAATCTATTTATTGAATAGTGAAAAAGTCTTTTCTAAAATGACGTCTTGCATATGACTCATAGAAATAGTAGATAGACTAGCTAGAATCAATAGATTAGAATTCTAGAACCATATGCAAGACGTCACATACGAACTAGTGCTATTCTATTGATTCTATTAGAATCAAACAGAAAGTTTGATTCTAGATTCAAATAGATTTGAATCTATTTATTGAATAGTGAAAAAGTCTTTTCTAAAATGACGTCTTGCATATGACTCATAGAAATAGTAGATAGACTAGCTAGAATCAAACTTTCACTGTTCTATCTACTATTGATTCTAGCTGGTCTAGAATCAATAGATTAGAATTCTAGAACCATATGCAAGACGTCACATACGAACTAGTGCTATTCTATTGATTCTATTAGAATCAAACAGAAAGTTTGATTCTAGATTCAAATAGATTTGAATCTATTTATTGAATAGTGAAAAAGTCTTTTCTAAAATGACGTCTTGCATATGACTCATAGAAATAGTAGATAGAAGCTAGAATCAAACTTTCACTGTTCTATCTACTATTGATTCTAGCTGGTCTAGAATCAATAGATTAGAATTCTAGAACCATATGCAAGACGTCACATACGAACTAGTGCTATTCTATTGATTCTATTAGAATCAAACAGAAAGTTTGATTCTAGATTCAAATAGATTTGAATCTATTTATTGAATAGTGAAAAAGTCTTTTCTAAAATGACGTCTTGCATATGACTCATAGAAATAGTAGATACACTAGCTAGAATCAATAGATTAGAATTCTAGAACCATATGCAAGACGTCACATACGAACTAGTGCTATTCTATTGATTCTATTAGAATCAAACAGAAAGTTTGATTCTAGATTCAAATAGATTTGAATCTATTTATTGAATAGTGAAAAAGTCTTTTCTAAAATGACGTCTTGCATATGACTCATAGAAATAGTAGATAGACTAGCTAGAATCAAACTTTCACTGTTCTATCTACTATTGATTCTAGCTGGTCTAGAATCAATAGATTAGAATTCTAGAACCATATGCAAGACGTCACATACGAACTAGTGCTATTCTATTGATTCTATTAGAATCAAACAGAAAGTTTGATTCTAGATTCAAATAGATTTGAATCTATTTATTGAATAGTGAAAAAGTCTTTTCTAAAATGACGTCTTGCATATGACTCATAGAAATAGTAGATAGACTAGCTAGAATCAATAGATTAGAATTCTAGAACCATATGCAAGACGTCACATACGAACTAGTGCTATTCTATTGATTCTATTAGAATCAAACAGAAAGTTTGATTCTAGATTCAAATAGATTTGAATCTATTTATTGAATAGTGAAAAAGTCTTTTCTAAAATGACGTCTTGCATATGACTCATAGAAATAGTAGATAGACTAGCTAGAATCAAACTTTCACTGTTCTATCTACTATTGATTCTAGCTGGTCTAGAATCAATAGATTAGAATTCTAGAACCATATGCAAGACGTCACATACGAACTAGTGCTATTCTATTGATTCTATTAGAATCAAACAGAAAGTTTGATTCTAGATTCAAATAGATTTGAATCTATTTATTGAATAGTGAAAAAGTCTTTTCTAAAATGACGTCTTGCATATGACTCATAGAAATAGTAGATAGACTAGCTAGAATCAATAGATTAGAATTCTAGAACCATATGCAAGACGTCACATACGAACTAGTGCTATTCTATTGATTCTATTAGAATCAAACAGAAAGTTTGATTCTAGATTCAAATAGATTTGAATCTATTTATTGAATAGTGAAAAAGTCTTTTCTAAAATGACGTCTTGCATATGACTCATAGAAATAGTAGATAGACTAGCTAGAATCAAACTTTCACTGTTCTATCTACTATTGATTCTAGCTGGTCTAGAATCAATAGATTAGAATTCTAGAACCATATGCAAGACGTCACATACGAACTAGTGCTATTCTATTGATTCTATTAGAATCAAACAGAAAGTTTGATTCTAGATTCAAATAGATTTGAATCTATTTATTGAATAGTGAAAAAGTCTTTTCTAAAATGACGTCTTGCATATGACTCATAGAAATAGTAGATAGACTAGCTAGAATCAATAGATTAGAATTCTAGAACCATATGCAAGACGTCACATACGAACTAGTGCTATTCTATTGATTCTATTAGAATCAAACAGAAAGTTTGATTCTAGATTCAAATAGATTTGAATCTATTTATTGAATAGTGAAAAAGTCTTTTCTAAAATGACGTCTTGCATATGACTCATAGAAATAGTAGATAGACTAGCTAGAATCAAACTTTCACTGTTCTATCTACTATTGATTCTAGCTGGTCTAGAATCAATAGATTAGAATTCTAGAACCATATGCAAGACGTCACATACGAACTAGTGCTATTCTATTGATTCTATTAGAATCAAACAGAAAGTTTGATTCTAGATTCAAATAGATTTGAATCTATTTATTGAATAGTGAAAAAGTCTTTTCTAAAATGACGTCTTGCATATGACTCATAGAAATAGTAGATAGACTAGCTAGAATCAAACTTTCACTGTTCTATCTACTATTGATTCTAGCTGGTCTAGAATCAATAGATTAGAATTCTAGAACCATATGCAAGACGTCACATACGAACTAGTGCTATTCTATTGATTCTATCAGAATCAAACAGAAAGTTTGATTCTAGATTCAAATAGATTTGAATCTATTTATTGAATAGTGAAAAAGTCTTTTCTAAAATGACGTCTTGCATATGACTCATAGAAATAGTAGATAGACTAGCTAGAATCAATAGATTAGAATTCTAGAACCATATGCAAGACGTCACATACGAACTAGTGCTATTCTATTGAATCTATTAGAATCAAACAGAAAGTTTGATTCTAGATTCAAATAGATTTGAATCTATTTATTGAATAGTGAAAAAGTCTTTTCTAAAATGACGTCTTGCATATGACTCATAGAAATAGCAGATAGACTAGCTAGAATCAAACTTTCACTGTTCTATCTACTATTGATTCTAGCTGGTCTAGAATCAATAGATTAGAATTCTAGAACCATATGCAAGACGTCACATACGAACCAATGCTATTCTATTGATTCTATTAGAATCAAACAGAAAGTTTGATTCTAGATTCAGATAGATTTGAATCTATTTATTGAATAGTGAAAAAGTCTTTTCTAAAATGACGTCTTGCATATGACTCATAGAAATAGTAGATAGACTAGCTAGAATCAATAGATTAGAATTCTAGAACCATATGCAAGACGTCACATACGAACTAGTGCTATTCTATTGATTCTATTAGAATCAAACAGAAAGTTTGATTCTAGATTCAAATAGATTTGAATCTATTTATTGAATAGTGAAAAAGTCTTTTCTAAAATGACGTCTTGCATATGACTCATAGAAATAGTAGATAGACTAGCTAGAATCAAACTTTCACTGTTCTATCTACTATTGATTCTAGCTGGTCTAGAATCAATAGATTAGAATTCTAGAACCATATGCAAGACGTCACATACGAACTAGTGCTATTCTATTGATTCTATTAGAATCAAACAGAAAGTTTGATTCTAGATTCAAATAGATTTGAATCTATTTATTGAATAGTGAAAAAGTCTTTTCTAAAATGACGTCTTGCATATGACTCATAGAAATAGTAGATAGACTAGCTAGAATCAATAGATTAGAATTCTAGAACCATATGCAAGACGTCACATACGAACTAGTGCTATTCTATTGATTCTATTAGAATCAAACAGAAAGTTTGATTCTAGATTCAAATAGATTTGAATCTATTTATTGAATAGTGAAAAAGTCTTTTCTAAAATGACGTCTTGCATATGACTCATAGAAATAGTAGATAGACTAGCTAGAATCAATAGATTAGAATTCTAGAACCATATGCAAGACGTCACATACGAACTAGTGCTATTCTATTGATTCTATTAGAATCAAACAGAAAGTTTGATTCTAGATTAAAATAGATTTGAATCTATTTATTGAATAGTGAAAAAGTCTTTTCTAAAATGATGTCTTGCATATGATTCATAGAAATAGTAGATAGACTAGCTAGAATCAAACTTTCACTGTTCTATCTACTATTGATTCTAGCTGGTCTAGAATCAATAGATTAGAATTCTAGAACCATATGCAAGACGTCACATACGAACTAGTGCTATTCTATTGATTCTATCAGAATCAAACAGAAAGTTTGATTCTAGATTCAAATAGATTTGAATCTATTTATTGAATAGTGAGAAAGTCTTTTCTAAAATGACGTCTTGCATATGACTCATAGAAATAGTAGATAGACTAGCTAGAATCAATAGATTAGAATTCTAGAACCATATGCAAGACGTCACATACGAACTAGTGCTATTCTATTGAATCTATTAGAATCAAACAGAAAGTTTGATTCTAGATTCAAATAGATTTGAATCTATTTATTGAATAGTGAAAAAGTCTTTTCTAAAATGACGTCTTGCATATGACTCATAGAAATAGCAGATAGACTAGCTAGAATCAAACTTTCACTGTTCTATCTACTATTGATTCTAGCTGGTCTAGAATCAATAGATTAGAATTCTAGAACCATATGCAAGACGTCACATACGAACCAATGCTATTCTATTGATTCTATTAGAATCAAACAGAAAGTTTGATTCTAGATTCAGATAGATTTGAATCTATTTATTGAATAGTGAAAAAGTCTTTTCTAAAATGACGTCTTGCATATGACTCATAGAAATAGTAGATAGACTAGCTAGAATCAATAGATTAGAATTCTAGAACCATATGCAAGACGTCACATACGAACTAGTGCTATTCTATTGATTCTATTAGAATCAAACAGAAAGTTTGATTCTAGATTCAAATAGATTTGAATCTATTTATTGAATAGTGAAAAAGTCTTTTCTAAAATGACGTCTTGCATATGACTCATAGAAATAGTAGATAGACTAGCTAGAATCAAACTTTCACTGTTCTATCTACTATTGATTCTAGCTGGTCTAGAATCAATAGATTAGAATTCTAGAACCATATGCAAGACGTCACATACGAACTAGTGCTATTCTATTGATTCTATTAGAATCAAACAGAAAGTTTGATTCTAGATTCAAATAGATTTGAATCTATTTATTGAATAGTGAAAAAGTCTTTTCTAAAATGACGTCTTGCATATGACTCATAGAAATAGTAGATAGACTAGCTAGAATCAATATATTAGAATTCTAGAACCATATGCAAGACGTCACATACGAACTAGTGCTATTCTATTGATTCTATTAGAATCAAACAGAAAGTTTGATTCTAGATTCAAATAGATTTGAATCTATTTATTGAATAGTGAAAAAGTCTTTTCTAAAATGACGTCTTGCATATGACTCATAGAAATAGTAGATAGAGTAGCTAGAATCAAACTTTCACTGTTCTATCTACTATTGATTCTAGCTGGTCTAGAATCAATAGATTAGAATTCTAGAACCATATGCAAGACGTCACATACGAACTAGTGCTATTCTATTGATTCTATTAGAATCAAACAGAAAGTTTGATTCTAGATTCAAATAGATTTGAATCTATTTATTGAATAGTGAAAAAGTCTTTTCTAAAATGACGTCTTGCATATGACTCATAGAAATAGTAGATAGACTAGCTAGAGTCAATAGATTAGAATTCTAGAACCATATGCAAGACGTCACATACGAACTAGTGCTATTCTATTGATTCTATTAGAATCAAACAGAAAGTTTGATTCTAGATTCAAATAGATTTGAATCTATTTATTGAATAGTGAAAAAGTCTTTTCTAAAATGACGTCTTGCATATGACTCATAGAAATAGTAGATAGAGTAGCTAGAATCAAACTTTCACTGTTCTATCTACTATTGATTCTAGCTGGTCTAGAATCAATAGATTAGAATTCTAGAACCATATGCAAGACGTCACATACGAACTAGTGCTATTCTATTGATTCTATTAGAATCAAACAGAAAGTTTGATTCTAGATTCAAATAGATTTGAATCTATTTATTGAATAGTGAAAAAGTCTTTTCTAAAATGACGTCTTGCATATGACTCATAGAAATAGTAGATAGACTAGCTAGAATCAATAGATTAGAATTCTAGAACCATATGCAAGACGTCACATACGAACTAGTGCTATTCTATTGATTCTATTAGAATCAAACAGAAAGTTTGATTCTAGATTCAAATAGATTTGAATCTATTTATTGAATAGTGAAAAAGTCTTTTCTAAAATGACGTCTTGCATATGACTCATAGAAATAGTAGATAGACTAGCTAGAATCAAACTTTCACTGTTCTATCTACTATTGATTCTAGCTGGTCTAGAATCAATAGATTAGAATTCTAGAACCATATGCAAGACGTCACATACGAACTAGTGCTATTCTATTGATTCTATTAGAATCAAACAGAAAGTTTGATTCTAGATTCAAATAGATTTGAATCTATTTATTGAATAGTGAAAAAGTCTTTTCTAAAATGACGTCTTGCATATGACTCATAGAAATAGTAGATAGACTAGCTAGAATCAATAGATTAGAATTCTAGAACCATATGCAAGACGTCACATACGAACTAGTGCTATTCTATTGATTCTATTAGAATCAAACAGAAAGTTTGATTCTAGATTCAAATAGATTTGAATCTATTTATTGAATAGTGAAAAAGTCTTTTCTAAAATGACGTCTTGCATATGACTCATAGAAATAGTAGATAGACTAGCTAGAATCAAACTTTCACTGTTCTATCTACTATTGATTCTAGCTGGTCTAGAATCAATAGATTAAAATTCTAGAACCATATGCAAGACGTCACATACGAACTAGTGCTATTCTATTGATTCTATCAGAATCAAACAGAAAGTTTGATTCTAGATTCAAATAGATTTGAATCTATTTATTGAATAGTGAGAAAGTATTTTCTAAAATGACGTCTTGCATATGACTCATAGAAATAGTAGATAGACTAGCTAGAATCAATAGATTAGAATTCTAGAACCATATGCAAGACGTCACATACGAACTAGTGCTATTCTATTGAATCTATTAGAATCAAACAGAAAGTTTGATTCTAGATTCAAATAGATTTGAATCTATTTATTGAATAGTGAAAAAGTCTTTTCTAAAATGACGTCTTGCATATGACTCTTAGAAATAGCAGATAGACTAGCTAGAATCAAACTTTCACTGTTCTATCTACTATTGATTCTAGCTGGTCTAGAATCAATAGATTAGAATTCTAGAACCATATGCGAGACGTCACATACGAACCAATGCTATTCTATTGATTCTATTAGAATCAAACAGAAAGTTTGATTCTAGATTCAGATAGATTTGAATCTATTTATTGAATAGTGAAAAAGTCTTTTCTAAAATGACGTCTTGCATATGACTCATAGAAATAGTAGATAGACTAGCTAGAATCAATAGATTAGAATTCTAGAACCATATGCAAGACGTCACATATGAACTAGTGCTATTCTATTGATTCTATTAGAATCAAACAGAAAGTTTGATTCTAGATTCAAATAGATTTGAATCTATTTATTGAATAGTGAAAAAGTCTTTTCTAAAATGACGTCTTGCATATGACTCATAGAAATAGTAGATAGACTAGCTAGAATCAAACTTTCACTGTTCTATCTACTATTGATTCTAGCTGGTCTAGAATCAATAGATTAGAATTCTAGAACCATATGCAAGACGTCACTTACGAACTAGTGCTATTCTATTGATTCTATTAGAATCAAACAGAAAGTTTGATTCTAGATTCAAATAGATTTGAATCTATTTATTGAATAGTGAAAAAGTCTTTTCTAAAATGACGTCTTGCATATGACTCATAGAAATAGTAGATAGACTAGCTAGAATCAATAGATTAGAATTCTAGAACCATATGCAAGACGTCACATACGAACTAGTGCTATTCTATTGATTCTATTAGAATCAAACAGAAAGTTTGATTCTAGATTCAAATAGATTTGAATCTATTTATTGAATAGTGAAAAAGTCTTTTCAAAAATGACGTCTTGCATATGACTCATAGAAATAGTAGATAGACTAGCTAGAATCAAACTTTCACTGTTCTATCTACTATTGATTCTAGCTGGTCTAGAATCAATAGATTAGAATTCTAGAACCATATGCAAGACGTCACATACGAACTAGTGCTATTCTATTGATTCTATTAGAATCAAACAGAAAGTTTGATTCTAGATTCAAATAGATTTGAATCTATTTATTGAATAGTGAAAAAGTCTTTTCTAAAATGACGTCTTGCATATGACTCATAGAAATAGTAGATAGACTAGCTAGAATCAATAGATTAGAATTCTAGAACCATATGCAAGACGTTCAAGTTCAAGTTCAAGTTCAAGTTCCTTTTATTACCAATATCCATCCATTTATAAACAAAAAATATCCCAAAGGGCTCAATGGCCCGTTATTTGGGAAAAAAAACAACAAAACAAAACATAAATAACTATTAATTACATTCACACTTAAAATATATTTAGAGTCTACTCACCAATCCTCACCCGAGTACAACCGGTCTCCGCACCACCTACTTACAAAAAAATAAATAAAAAAAAAAAAATATATATACATCGAGGATCCAACACTCACACCACCCAAATCTAAATAAATAAATTCAATCTAAATAATTAAATAAATAAATTAAATCTTGATAACTAAACAATATAAATAACTGATCAATATTATAATTTAAATTATTTTTTTTTGATTAAAAAATTCTTCAACCGTTTCTTGAAGGATCCTATGGTACAGGACCGTCGAATCCCAACAGGAATGGAATTCCAGGCACGTCCGACAGCAACTATCAGACCAAAGTCCGAGCGCACTGCAGGGGTGGATGGCACTAGCATTCAAATAGCATTCAAATTTGAATTCTAGATTCAAATAGATTTGAATCTATTTATTGAATAGTGAAAAAGTCTTTTCTAAAATGACGTCTTGCATATGACTCATAGAAATAGTAGATAGACTAGCTAGAATCAAACTTTCACTGTTCTATCTACTATTGATTCTAGCTGGTCTAGAATCAATAGATTAGAATTCTAGAACCATATGCAAGACGTCACATACGAACTAGTGCTATTCTATTGATTCTATTAGAATCAAACAGAAAGTTTGATTCTAGATTCAAATAGATTTGAATCTATTTATTGAATAGTGAAAAAGTCTTTTCTAAAATGACGTCTTGCATATGACTCATAGAAATAGTAGATAGACTAGCTAGAATCAAACTTTCACTGTTCTATCTACTATTGATTCTAGCTGGTCTAGAATCAATAGATTAGAATTCTAGAACCATATGCGAGACGTCACATACGAACTAGTGCTATTCTATTGATTCTATTAGAATCAAACAGAAAGTTTGATTCTAGATTCAAATAGATTTGAATCTATTTTTTGAATAGTGAAAAAGTCTTTTCTAAAATGACGTCTTGCATATGACTCATAGAAATAGTAGATAGACTAGCTAGAATCAATAGATTAGAATTCTAGAACCATATGCAAGACGTCACATACAAACTAGTGCTATTCTATTGATTCTATTAGAATCAAACAGAAAGTTTGATTCTAGATTCAAATAGATTTGAATCTATTTATTGAATAGTGAAAAAGTCTTTTCTAAAATGACGTCTTGCATATGACTCATAGAAATAGTAGATAGACTAGCTAGAATCAAACTTTCACTGTTCTATCTACTATTGATTCTAGCTGGTCTAGAATCAATAGATTAGAATTCTAGAACCATATGCAAGACGTCACTTACGAACTAGTGCTATTCTATTGATTCTATTAGAATCAAACAGAAAGTTTGATTCTAGATTCAAATAGATTTGAATCTATTTATTGAATAGTGAAAAAGTCTTTTCTAAAATGACGTCTTGCATATGACTCATAGAAATAGTAGATAGACTAGCTAGAATCAATAGATTAGAATTCTAGAACCATATGCAAGACGTTCAAGTTCAAGTTCAAGTTCAAGTTCCTTTTATTACCAATATCCATCCATTTATAAACAAAAAATATCCCAAAGGGCTCAATGGCCCGTTATTTGGGAAAAAAAACAACAAAACAAAACATAAATAACTATTAATTACATTCACACTTAAAATATATTTAGAGTCTACTCACCAATCCTCACCCGAGTACAACCGGTCTCCGCACCACCTACTTACAAAAAAATAAATAAAAAAAAAAAAATATATATACATCGAGGATCCAACACTCACACCACCCAAATCTAAATAAATAAATTCAATCTAAATAATTAAATAAATAAATTAAATCTTGATAACTAAACAATATAAATAACTGATCAATATTATAATTTAAATTATTTTTTTTTGATTAAAAAATTCTTCAACCGTTTCTTGAAGGATCCTATGGTACAGGACCGTCGAATCCCAACAGGAATGGAATTCCAGGCACGTCCGACAGCAACTATCAGACCAAAGTCCGAGCGCACTGCAGGGGTGGATGGCACTAGCATTCAAATAGCATTCAAATTTGAATTCTAGATTCAAATAGATTTGAATCTATTTATTGAATAGTGAAAAAGTCTTTTCTAAAATGACGTCTTGCATATGACTCATAGAAATAGTAGATAGACTAGCTAGAATCAAACTTTCACTGTTCTATCTACTATTGATTCTAGCTGGTCTAGAATCAATAGATTAGAATTCTAGAACCATATGCAAGACGTCACATACGAACTAGTGCTATTCTATTGATTCTATTAGAATCAAACAGAAAGTTTGATTCTAGATTCAAATAGATTTGAATCTATTTATTGAATAGTGAAAAAGTCTTTTCTAAAATGACGTCTTGCATATGACTCATAGAAATAGTAGATAGACTAGCTAGAATCAATAGATTAGAATTCTAGAACCATATGCAAGACGTCACATACGAACTAGTGCTATTCTATTGATTCTATTAGAATCAAACAAAAAGTTTGATTCTAGATTCAAATAAATTTGAATCTATTTATTGAATAGTGAAAAAGTCTTTTCTAAAATGACGTCTTGCATATGACTCATAGAAATAGTAGATAGACTAGCTAGAATCAAACTTTCACTGTTCTATCTACTATTGATTCTAGCTGGTCTAGAATCAATAGATTAGAATTCTAGAACCATATGCAAGACGTCACATACGAACTAGTGCTATTCTATTGATTCTATTAGAATCAAACAGAAAGTTTGATTCTAGATTCAAATAGATTTGAATCTATTTATTGAATAGTGAAAAAGTCTTTTCTAAAATGACGTCTTGCATATGACTGATAGAAATAGTAGATAGACTAGCTAGAATCAATAGATTAGAATTCTAGAACCATATGCAAGACGTCACATACGAACTAGTGCTATTCTATTGATTCTATTAGAATCAAACAGAAAGTTTGATTCTAGATTAAAATAGATTTGAATCTATTTATTGAATAGTGAAAAAGTCTTTTCTAAAATGACGTCTTGCATATGACTCATAGAAATAGTAGATAGACTAGCTAGAATCAAACTTTCACTGTTCTATCTACTATTGATTCTAGCTGGTCTAGAATCAATAGATTAGAATTCTAGAACCATGTGCAAGACGTCACATACGAACTAGTGCTATTCTATTGATTCTATTAGAATCAAACAGAAAGTTTGATTCTAGATTCAAATAGATTTAAATCTATTTATTGAATAGTGAAAAAGTCTTTTCTAAAATGACGTCTTGCATATGACTCATAGAAATAGTAGATAGACTAGCTAGAATCAATAGATTAGAATTCTAGAACCATATGCAAGACGTCAAATACGAACTAGTGCTATTCTATTGAATCTATTAGAATCAAACAGAAAGTTTGATTCTAGATTCAAATAGATTTGAATCTTTTTATTGAATAGTGAAAAAATCTTTTCTAAAATGACGTCTTGCATATGACTCATAGAAATAGTAGATAGACTAGCTAGAATCAAACTTTCACTGTTCTATCTACTATTGATTCTAGCTGGTCTAGAATCAATAGATTAGAATTCTAGAACCATATGCAAGACGTCACATACGAACTAGTGCTATTCTATTGATTCTATAAAAATCAAACAGAAAGTTTGATTCTAGATTCAAATAGATTTGAATCTATTTATTGAATAGTGAAAAAGTCTTTTCTAAAATGACGTCTTGCATATGACTCATAGAAATAGTAGATAGACTAGCTAGAATCAAACTTTCACTGTTCTATCTACTATTGATTCTAGCTGGTCTATAGATTAGAATTCTAGAACCATATGCAAGACGTCACATACGAACTAGTGCTATTCTATTGATTCTATTAGAATCAAACAGAAAGTTTGATTCTAGATTCAAATAGATTTGAATCTATTTATTGAATAGTGAAAAAGTCTTTTCTAAAATGACGTCTTGCATATGACTCATAGAAATAGTAGATAGACTAGCTAGAATCAATAGATTAGAATTCTAGAACCATATGCAAGACGTCACATACAAACTAGTGCTATTCTATTGATTCTATTAGAATCAAACAGAAAGTTTGATTCTAGATTCAAATAGATTTGAATCTATTTATTGAATAGTGAAAAAGTCTTTTCTAAAATGACGTCTTGCATATGACTCATAGAAATAGTAGATAGACTAGCTAGAATCAATAGATTAGAATTCTAGAACCATATGCAAGACGTCACATACGAACTAGTGCTATTCTATTGATTCTATTAGAATCAAACAGAAAGTTTGATTCTAGATTCAAATAGATTTGAATCTATTTATTGAATAGTGAAAAAGTCTTTTCAGAATCAAACTTTCACTGTTCTATCTACTATTGATTCTAGCTGGTCTAGAATCAATAGATTAGAATTCTAGAACCATATGCAAGACGTCACATACGAACTAGTGCTATTCTATTGATTCTATTAGAATCAAACAGAAAGTTTTATTCTAGATTCAAATAGATTTGAATCTATTTATTTAATAGTGAAAAAGTCTTTTCTAAAATGACGTCTTGCATATGACTCATAGAAATAGTAGATAGACTAGCTAGAATCAATAGATTAGAATTCTAGAACCATATGCAAGACGTCACATACGAACTAGTGCTATTCTATTGATTCTATTAGAATCAAACAGAAAGTTTGATTCTAGATTAAAATAGATTTGAATCTATTTATTGAATAGTGAAAAAGTCTTTTCTAAAATGACGTCTTGCATATGACTCATAGAAATAGTAGATAGACTAGCTAGAATCAAACTTTCACTGTTCTATCTACTATTGATTCTAGCTGGTCTAGAATCAATAGATTAGAATTCTAGAACCATATGCAAGACGTCACATACGAACTAGTGCTATTCTATTGATTCTATTAGAATCAAACAGAAAGTTTGATTCTAGATTCAAATAGATTTGAATCTATTTATTGAATAGTGAAAAAGTCTTTT
>NW_027063218.1:0-40961 GCF_032884065.1 Artemia franciscana | reverse complement strand
GTAGATAGACTAGCTAGAATCAAACTGTCACTGTTCTATCTACTATTGATATCTATTTATTGATATAGTGAAAAAGTCTTTTCTAAATGACGTCTTGCATATGACTCATAGAAATAGTAGATAGACTAGCTAGAATCAAACTTTCACTGTTCTATCTACTATTGATATCTATTTATTGAATAGTGAAAAAGTCTTTTCTAAAATGACGTCTTGCATATGACTCATAGAAATAGTAGATAGACTAGCTAGAATCAAACTTTCACTGTTCTATCTACTATTGATATCTATTTATTGAATAGTGAAAAAGTCTTTTCTAAAATGACGTCTTGCATATGACTCATAGAAATAGTAGATAGACTAGCTAGAATCAAACTTTCACTGTTCTATCTACTATTGATATCTATTTATTGAATAGTGAAAAAGTCTTTTCTAAAATGACGTCTTGCATATGACTCATAGAAATAGTAGATAGACTAGCTAGAATCAAACTTTCACTGTTCTATCTACTATTGATATCTATTTATTGAATAGTGAAAAAGTCTTTTCTAAAATGACGTCTTGCATATGACTCATAGAAATAGTAGATAGACTAGCTAGAATCAAACTTTCACTGTTCTATCTACTATTGATATCTATTTATTGAATAGTGAAAAAGTCTTTTCTAAAATGACGTCTTGCATATGACTCATAGAAATAGTAGATAGACTAGCTAGAATCAAACTTTCACTGTTCTATCTACTATTGATATCTATTTATTGAATAGTGAAAAAGTCTTTTCTAAAATGACGTCTTGCATATGACTCATAGAAATAGTAGATAGACTAGCTAGAATCAAACTTTCACTGTTCTATCTACTATTGATATCTATTTATTGAATAGTGAAAAGTCTTTTCTAAAATGACGTCTTGCATATGACTCATAGAAATAGTAGATAGACTAGCTAGAATCAAACTTTCACTGTTCTATCTACTATTGATATCTATTTATTGAATAGTGAAAAAGTCTTTTCTAAAATGACGTCTTGCATATGACTCATAGAAATAGTAGATAGACTAGCTAGAATCAAACTTTCACTGTTCTATCTACTATTGATATCTATTTATTGAATAGTGAAAAAGTCTTTTCTAAAATGACGTCTTGCATATGACTCATAGAAATAGTAGATAGACTAGCTAGAATCAAACTTTCACTGTTCTATCTACTATTGATATCTATTTATTGAATAGTGAAAAAGTCTTTTCTAAAATGACGTCTTGCATATGACTCATAGAAATAGTAGATAGACTAGCTAGAATCAAACTTTCACTGTTCTATCTACTATTGATATCTATTTATTGAATAGTGAAAAAGTCTTTTCTAAAATGACGTCTTGCATATGACTCATAGAAATAGTAGATAGACTAGCTAGAATCAAACTTTCACTGTTCTATCTACTATTGATATCTATTTATTGAATAGTGAAAAAGTCTTTTCTAAAATGACGTCTTGCATATGACTCATAGAAATAGTAGATAGACTAGCTAGAATCAAACTTTCACTGTTCTATCTACTATTGATATCTATTTATTGAATAGTGAAAAAGTCTTTTCTAAAATGACGTCTTGCATATGACTCATAGAAATAGTAGATAGACTAGCTAGAATCAAACTTTCACTGTTCTATCTACTATTGATATCTATTTATTGAATAGTGAAAAAGTCTTTTCTAAAATGACGTCTTGCATATGACTCATAGAAATAGTAGATAGACTAGCTAGAATCAAACTTTCACTGTTCTATCTACTATTGATATCTATTTATTGAATAGTGAAAAAGTCTTTTCTAAAATGACGTCTTGCATATGACTCATAGAAATAGTAGATAGACTAGCTAGAATCAAACTTTCACTGTTCTATCTACTATTGATATCTATTTATTGAATAGTGAAAAAGTCTTTTCTAAAATGACGTCTTGCATATGACTCATAGAAATAGTAGATAGACTAGCTAGAATCAAACTTTCACTGTTCTATCTACTATTGATATCTATTTATTGAATAGTGAAAAAGTCTTTTCTAAAATGACGTCTTGCATATGACTCATAGAAATAGTAGATAGACTAGCTAGAATCAAACTTTCACTGTTCTATCTACTATTGATATCTATTTATTGAATAGTGAAAAAGTCTTTTCTAAAATGACGTCTTGCATATGACTCATAGAAATAGTAGATAGACTAGCTAGAATCAAACTTTCACTGTTCTATCTACTATTGATATCTATTTATTGAATAGTGAAAAAGTCTTTTCTAAAATGACGTCTTGCATATGACTCATAGAAATAGTAGATAGACTAGCTAGAATCAAACTTTCACTGTTCTATCTACTATTGATATCTATTTATTGAATAGTGAAAAAGTCTTTTCTAAAATGACGTCTTGCATATGACTCATAGAAATAGTAGATAGACTAGCTAGAATCAAACTTTCACTGTTCTATCTACTATTGATATCTATTTATTGAATAGTGAAAAAGTCTTTTCTAAAATGACGTCTTGCATATGACTCATAGAAATAGTAGATAGACTAGCTAGAATCAAACTTTCACTGTTCTATCTACTATTGATATCTATTTATTGAATAGTGAAAAAGTCTTTTCTAAAATGACGTCTTGCATATGACTCATAGAAATAGTAGATAGACTAGCTAGAATCAAACTTTCACTGTTCTATCTACTATTGATATCTATTTATTGAATAGTGAAAAAGTCTTTTCTAAAATGACGTCTTGCATATGACTCATAGAAATAGTAGATAGACTAGCTAGAATCAAACTTTCACTGTTCTATCTACTATTGATATCTATTTATTGAATAGTGAAAAAGTCTTTTCTAAAATGACGTCTTGCATATGACTCATAGAAATAGTAGATAGACTAGCTAGAATCAAACTTTCACTGTTCTATCTACTATTGATATCTATTTATTGAATAGTGAAAAAGTCTTTTCTAAAATGACGTCTTGCATATGACTCATAGAAATAGTAGATAGACTAGCTAGAATCAAACTTTCACTGTTCTATCTACTATTTATATCTATTTATTGAATAGTGAAAAAGTCTTTTCTAAAATGACGTCTTGCATATGACTCATAGAAATAGTAGATAGACTAGCTAGAATCAAACTTTCACTGTTCTATCTACTATTGATATCTATTTATTGAATAGTGAAAAAGTCTTTTCTAAAATGACGTCTTGCATATGACTCATAGAAATAGTAGATATACTAGCTAGAATCAAACTTTCACTGTTCTATCTACTATTGATATCTATTTATTGAATAGTGAAAAAGTCTTTTCTAAAATGACGTCTTGCATATGACTCATAGAAATAGTAGATAGACTAGCTAGAATCAAACTTTCACTGTTCTATCTACTATTGATATCTATTTATTGAATAGTGAAAAAGTCTTTTCTAAAATGACGTCTTGCATATGACTCATAGAAATAGTAGATAGACTAGCTAGAATCAAACTTTCACTGTTCTATCTACTATTGATATCTATTTATTGAATAGTGAAAAAGTCTTTTCTAAAATGACGTCTTGCATATGACTCATAGAAATAGTAGATAGACTAGCTAGAATCAAACTTTCACTGTTCTATCTACTATTGATATCTATTTATTGAATAGTGAAAAAGTCTTTTCTAAAATGACGTCTTGCATATGACTCATAGAAATAGTAGATAGACTAGCTAGAATCAAACTTTCACTGTTCTATCTACTATTGATATCTATTTATTGAATAGTGAAAAAGTCTTTTCTAAATGACGTCTTGCATATGACTCATAGAAATAGTAGATAGACTAGCTAGAATCAAACTTTCACTGTTCTATCTACTATTGATATCTATTTATTGAATAGTGAAAAAGTCTTTTCTAAAATGACGTCTTGCATATGACTCATAGAAATAGTAGATAGACTAGCTAGAATCAAACTTTCACTGTTCTATCTACTATTGATATCTATTTATTGAATAGTGAAAAAGTCTTTTCTAAAATGACGTCTTGCATATGACTCATAGAAATAGTAGATAGACTAGCTAGAATCAAACTTTCACTGTTCTATCTACTATTGATATCTATTTATTGAATAGTGAAAAAGTCTTTTCTAAAATGACGTCTTGCATATGACTCATAGAAATAGTAGATAGACTAGCTAGAATCAAACTTTCACTGTTCTATCTACTATTGATATCTATTTATTGAATAGTGAAAAAGTCTTTTCTAAAATGACGTCTTGCATATGACTCATAGAAATAGTAGATAGACTAGCTAGAATCAAACTTTCACTGTTCTATCTACTATTGATATCTATTTATTGAATAGTGAAAAAGTCTTTTCTAAAATGACGTCTTGCATATGACTCATAGAAATAGTAGATAGACTAGCTAGAATCAAACTTTCACTGTTCTATCTACTATTGATATCTATTTATTGAATAGTGAAAAAGTCTTTTCTAAAATGACGTCTTGCATATGACTCATAGAAATAGTAGATAGACTAGCTAGAATCAAACTTTCACTGTTCTATCTACTATTGATATCTATTTATTGAATAGTGAAAAAGTCTTTTCTAAAATGACGTCTTGCATATGACTCATAGAAATAGTAGATAGACTAGCTAGAATCAAACTTTCACTGTTCTATCTACTATTGATATCTATTTATTGAATAGTGAAAAAGTCTTTTCTAAAATGACGTCTTGCATATGACTCATAGAAATAGTAGATAGACTAGCTAGAATCAAACTTTCACTGTTCTATCTACTATTGATATCTATTTATTGAATAGTGAAAAAGTCTTTTCTAAAATGACGTCTTGCATATGACTCATAGAAATAGTAGATAGACTAGCTAGAATCAAACTTTCACTGTTCTATCTACTATTGATATCTATTTATTGAATAGTGAAAAAGTCTTTTCTAAAATGACGTCTTGCATATGACTCATAGAAATAGTAGATAGACTAGCTAGAATCAAACTTTCACTGTTCTATCTACTATTGATATCTATTTATTGAATAGTGAAAAAGTCTTTTCTAAAATGACGTCTTGCATATGACTCATAGAAATAGTAGATAGACTAGCTAGAATCAAACTTTCACTGTTCTATCTACTATTGATATCTATTTATTGAATAGTGAAAAAGTCTTTTCTAAAATGACGTCTTGCATATGACTCATAGAAATAGTAGATAGACTAGCTAGAATCAAACTTTCACTGTTCTATCTACTATTGATATCTATTTATTGAATAGTGAAAAAGTCTTTTCTAAAATGACGTCTTGCATATGACTCATAGAAATAGTAGATAGACTAGCTAGAATCAAACTTTCACTGTTCTATCTACTATTGATATCTATTTATTGAATAGTGAAAAAGTCTTTTCTAAAATGACGTCTTGCATATGACTCATAGAAATAGTAGATAGACTAGCTAGAATCAAACTTTCACTGTTCTATCTACTATTGATATCTATTTATTGAATAGTGAAAAAGTCTTTTCTAAAATGACGTCTTGCATATGACTCATAGAAATAGTAGATAGACTAGCTAGAATCAAACTTTCACTGTTCTATCTACTATTGATATCTATTTATTGAATAGTGAAAAAGTCTTTTCTAAAATGACGTCTTGCATATGACTCATAGAAATAGTAGATAGACTAGCTAGAATCAAACTTTCACTGTTCTATCTACTATTGATATCTATTTATTGAATAGTGAAAAAGTCTTTTCTAAAATGACGTCTTGCATATGACTCATAGAAATAGTAGATAGACTAGCTAGAATCAAACTTTCACTGTTCTATCTACTATTGATATCTATTTATTGAATAGTGAAAAAGTCTTTTCTAAAATGACGTCTTGCATATGACTCATAGAAATAGTAGATAGACTAGCTAGAATCAAACTTTCACTGTTCTATCTACTATTGATATCTATTTATTGAATAGTGAAAAAGTCTTTTCTAAAATGACGTCTTGCATATGACTCATAGAAATAGTAGATAGACTAGCTAGAATCAAACTTTCACTGTTCTATCTACTATTGATATCTATTTATTGAATAGTGAAAAAGTCTTTTCTAAAATGACGTCTTGCATATGACTCATAGAAATAGTAGATAGACTAGCTAGAATCAAACTTTCACTGTTCTATCTACTATTGATATCTATTTATTGAATAGTGAAAAAGTCTTTTCTAAAATGACGTCTTGCATATGACTCATAGAAATAGTAGATAGACTAGCTAGAATCAAACTTTCACTGTTCTATCTACTATTGATATCTATTTATTGAATAGTGAAAAGTCTTTTCTAAAATGACGTCTTGCATATGACTCATAGAAATAGTAGATAGACTAGCTAGAATCAAACTTTCACTGTTCTATCTACTATTGATATCTATTTATTGAATAGTGAAAAAGTCTTTTCTAAAATGACGTCTTGCATATGACTCATAGAAATAGTAGATAGACTAGCTAGAATCAAACTTTCACTGTTCTATCTACTATTGATATCTATTTATTGAATAGTGAAAAAGTCTTTTCTAAAATGACGTCTTGCATATGACTCATAGAAATAGTAGATAGACTAGCTAGAATCAAACTTTCACTGTTCTATCTACTATTGATATCTATTTATTGAATAGTGAAAAAGTCTTTTCTAAAATGACGTCTTGCATATGACTCATAGAAATAGTAGATAGACTAGCTAGAATCAAACTTTCACTGTTCTATCTACTATTGATATCTATTTATTGAATAGTGAAAAAGTCTTTTCTAAAATGACGTCTTGCATATGACTCATAGAAATAGTAGATAGACTAGCTAGAATCAAACTTTCACTGTTCTATCTACTATTGATATCTATTTATTGAATAGTGAAAAAGTCTTTTCTAAAATGACGTCTTGCATATGACTCATAGAAATAGTAGATAGACTAGCTAGAATCAAACTTTCACTGTTCTATCTACTATTGATATCTATTTATTGAATAGTGAAAAAGTCTTTTCTAAAATGACGTCTTGCATATGACTCATAGAAATAGTAGATAGACTAGCTAGAATCAAACTTTCACTGTTCTATCTACTATTGATATCTATTTATTGAATAGTGAAAAAGTCTTTTCTAAAATGACGTCTTGCATATGACTCATAGAAATAGTAGATAGACTAGCTAGAATCAAACTTTCACTGTTCTATCTACTATTGATATCTATTTATTGAATAGTGAAAAAGTCTTTTCTAAAATGACGTCTTGCATATGACTCATAGAAATAGTAGATAGACTAGCTAGAATCAAACTTTCACTGTTCTATCTACTATTGATATCTATTTATTGAATAGTGAAAAAGTCTTTTCTAAAATGACGTCTTGCATATGACTCATAGAAATAGTAGATAGACTAGCTAGAATCAACTTTCACTGTTCTATCTACTATTGATATCTATTTATTGAATAGTGAAAAAGTCTTTTCTAAAATGACGTCTTGCATATGACTCATAGAAATAGTAGATAGACTAGCTAGAATCAAACTTTCACTGTTCTATCTACTATTGATATCTATTTATTGAATAGTGAAAAAGTCTTTTCTAAAATGACGTCTTGCATATGACTCATAGAAATAGTAGATAGACTAGCTAGAATCAAACTTTCACTGTTCTATCTACTATTGATATCTATTTATTGAATAGTGAAAAAGTCTTTTCTAAAATGACGTCTTGCATATGACTCATAGAAATAGTAGATAGACTAGCTAGAATCAAACTTTCACTGTTCTATCTACTATTGATATCTATTTATTGAATAGTGAAAAAGTCTTTTCTAAAATGACGTCTTGCATATGACTCATAGAAATAGTAGATAGACTAGCTAGAATCAAACTTTCACTGTTCTATCTACTATTGATATCTATTTATTGAATAGTGAAAAAGTCTTTTCTAAAATGACGTCTTGCATATGACTCATAGAAATAGTAGATAGACTAGCTAGAATCAAACTTTCACTGTTCTATCTACTATTGATATCTATTTATTGAATAGTGAAAAAGTCTTTTCTAAAATGACGTCTTGCATATGACTCATAGAAATAGTAGATAGACTAGCTAGAATCAAACTTTCACTGTTCTATCTACTATTGATATCTATTTATTGAATAGTGAAAAAGTCTTTTCTAAAATGACGTCTTGCATATGACTCATAGAAATAGTAGATAGACTAGCTAGAATCAAACTTTCACTGTTCTATCTACTATTGATATCTATTTATTGAATAGTGAAAAAGTCTTTTCTAAAATGACGTCTTGCATATGACTCATAGAAATAGTAGATAGACTAGCTAGAATCAAACTTTCACTGTTCTATCTACTATTGATATCTATTTATTGAATAGTGAAAAAGTCTTTTCTAAAATGACGTCTTGCATATGACTCATAGAAATAGTAGATAGACTAGCTAGAATCAAACTTTCACTGTTCTATCTACTATTGATATCTATTTATTGAATAGTGAAAAAGTCTTTTCTAAAATGACGTCTTGCATATGACTCATAGAAATAGTAGATAGACTAGCTAGAATCAAACTTTCACTGTTCTATCTACTATTGATATCTATTTATTGAATAGTGAAAAAGTCTTTTCTAAAATGACGTCTTGCATATGACTCATAGAAATAGTAGATAGACTAGCTAGAATCAAACTTTCACTGTTCTATCTACTATTGATATCTATTTATTGAATAGTGAAAAAGTCTTTTCTAAAATGACGTCTTGCATATGACTCATAGAAATAGTAGATAGACTAGCTAGAATCAAACTTTCACTGTTCTATCTACTATTGATATCTATTTATTGAATAGTGAAAAGTCTTTTCTAAAATGACGTCTTGCATATGACTCATAGAAATAGTAGATAGACTAGCTAGAATCAAACTTTCACTGTTCTATCTACTATTGATATCTATTTATTGAATAGTGAAAAAGTCTTTTCTAAAATGACGTCTTGCATATGACTCATAGAAATAGTAGATAGACTAGCTAGAATCAAACTTTCACTGTTCTATCTACTATTGATATCTATTTATTGAATAGTGAAAAAGTCTTTTCTAAAATGACGTCTTGCATATGACTCATAGAAATAGTAGATAGACTAGCTAGAATCAAACTTTCACTGTTCTATCTACTATTGATATCTATTTATTGAATAGTGAAAAAGTCTTTTCTAAAATGACGTCTTGCATATGACTCATAGAAATAGTAGATAGACTAGCTAGAATCAAACTTTCACTGTTCTATCTACTATTGATATCTATTTATTGAATAGTGAAAAAGTCTTTTCTAAAATGACGTCTTGCATATGACTCATAGAAATAGTAGATAGACTAGCTAGAATCAAACTTTCACTGTTCTATCTACTATTGATATCTATTTATTGAATAGTGAAAAAGTCTTTTCTAAATGACGTCTTGCATATGACTCATAGAAATAGTAGATAGACTAGCTAGAATCAAACTTTCACTGTTCTATCTACTATTGATATCTATTTATTGAATAGTGAAAAAGTCTTTTCTAAAATGACGTCTTGCATATGACTCATAGAAATAGTAGATAGACTAGCTAGAATCAAACTTTCACTGTTCTATCTACTATTGATATCTATTTATTGAATAGTGAAAAAGTCTTTTCTAAAATGACGTCTTGCATATGACTCATAGAAATAGTAGATAGACTAGCTAGAATCAAACTTTCACTGTTCTATCTACTATTGATATCTATTTATTGAATAGTGAAAAAGTCTTTTCTAAAATGACGTCTTGCATATGACTCATAGAAATAGTAGATAGACTAGCTAGAATCAAACTTTCACTGTTCTATCTACTATTGATATCTATTTATTGAATAGTGAAAAAGTCTTTTCTAAAATGACGTCTTGCATATGACTCATAGAAATAGTAGATAGACTAGCTAGAATCAAACTTTCACTGTTCTATCTACTATTGATATCTATTTATTGAATAGTGAAAAAGTCTTTTCTAAAATGACGTCTTGCATATGACTCATAGAAATAGTAGATAGACTAGCTAGAATCAAACTTTCACTGTTCTATCTACTATTGATATCTATTTATTGAATAGTGAAAAAGTCTTTTCTAAAATGACGTCTTGCATATGACTCATAGAAATAGTAGATAGACTAGCTAGAATCAAACTTTCACTGTTCTATCTACTATTGATATCTATTTATTGAATAGTGAAAAAGTCTTTTCTAAAATGACGTCTTGCATATGACTCATAGAAATAGTAGATAGACTAGCTAGAATCAAACTTTCACTGTTCTATCTACTATTGATATCTATTTATTGAATAGTGAAAAAGTCTTTTCTAAAATGACGTCTTGCATATGACTCATAGAAATAGTAGATAGACTAGCTAGAATCAAACTTTCACTGTTCTATCTACTATTGATATCTATTTATTGAATAGTGAAAAAGTCTTTTCTAAAATGACGTCTTGCATATGACTCATAGAAATAGTAGATAGACTAGCTAGAATCAAACTTTCACTGTTCTATCTACTATTGATATCTATTTATTGAATAGTGAAAAAGTCTTTTCTAAAATGACGTCTTGCATATGACTCATAGAAATAGTAGATAGACTAGCTAGAATCAAACTTTCACTGTTCTATCTACTATTGATATCTATTTATTGAATAGTGAAAAAGTCTTTTCTAAAATGACGTCTTGCATATGACTCATAGAAATAGTAGATAGACTAGCTAGAATCAAACTTTCACTGTTCTATCTACTATTGATATCTATTTATTGAATAGTGAAAAAGTCTTTTCTAAAATGACGTCTTGCATATGACTCATAGAAATAGTAGATAGACTAGCTAGAATCAAACTTTCACTGTTCTATCTACTATTGATATCTATTTATTGAATAGTGAAAAAGTCTTTTCTAAAATGACGTCTTGCATATGACTCATAGAAATAGTAGATAGACTAGCTAGAATCAAACTTTCACTGTTCTATCTACTATTGATATCTATTTATTGAATAGTGAAAAAGTCTTTTCTAAAATGACGTCTTGCATATGACTCATAGAAATAGTAGATAGACTAGCTAGAATCAAACTTTCACTGTTCTATCTACTATTGATATCTATTTATTGAATAGTGAAAAAGTCTTTTCTAAAATGACGTCTTGCATATGACTCATAGAAATAGTAGATAGACTAGCTAGAATCAAACTTTCACTGTTCTATCTACTATTGATATCTATTTATTGAATAGTGAAAAAGTCTTTTCTAAAATGACGTCTTGCATATGACTCATAGAAATAGTAGATAGACTAGCTAGAATCAAACTTTCACTGTTCTATCTACTATTGATATCTATTTATTGAATAGTGAAAAAGTCTTTTCTAAAATGACGTCTTGCATATGACTCATAGAAATAGTAGATAGACTAGCTAGAATCAAACTTTCACTGTTCTATCTACTATTGATATCTATTTATTGAATAGTGAAAAAGTCTTTTCTAAAATGACGTCTTGCATATGACTCATAGAAATAGTAGATAGACTAGCTAGAATCAAACTTTCACTGTTCTATCTACTATTGATATCTATTTATTGAATAGTGAAAAAGTCTTTTCTAAAATGACGTCTTGCATATGACTCATAGAAATAGTAGATAGACTAGCTAGAATCAAACTTTCACTGTTCTATCTACTATTGATATCTATTTATTGAATAGTGAAAAAGTCTTTTCTAAAATGACGTCTTGCATATGACTCATAGAAATAGTAGATAGACTAGCTAGAATCAAACTTTCACTGTTCTATCTACTATTGATATCTATTTATTGAATAGTGAAAAAGTCTTTTCTAAAATGACGTCTTGCATATGACTCATAGAAATAGTAGATAGACTAGCTAGAATCAAACTTTCACTGTTCTATCTACTATTGATATCTATTTATTGAATAGTGAAAAAGTCTTTTCTAAAATGACGTCTTGCATATGACTCATAGAAATAGTAGATAGACTAGCTAGAATCAAACTTTCACTGTTCTATCTACTATTGATATCTATTTATTGAATAGTGAAAAAGTCTTTTCTAAATGACGTCTTGCATATGACTCATAGAAATAGTAGATAGACTAGCTAGAATCAAACTTTCACTGTTCTATCTACTATTGATATCTATTTATTGAATAGTGAAAAAGTCTTTTCTAAAATGACGTCTTGCATATGACTCATAGAAATAGTAGATAGACTAGCTAGAATCAAACTTTCACTGTTCTATCTACTATTGATATCTATTATTGAATAGTGAAAAAGTCTTTTCTAAAATGACGTCTTGCATATGACTCATAGAAATAGTAGATAGACTAGCTAGAATCAAACTTTCACTGTTCTATCTACTATTGATATCTATTTATTGAATAGTGAAAAAGTCTTTTCTAAAATGACGTCTTGCATATGACTCATAGAAATAGTAGATAGACTAGCTAGAATCAAACTTTCACTGTTCTATCTACTATTGATATCTATTTATTGAATAGTGAAAAAGTCTTTTCTAAAATGACGTCTTGCATATGACTCATAGAAATAGTAGATAGACTAGCTAGAATCAAACTTTCACTGTTCTAACTACTATTGATATCTATTTATTGAATAGTGAAAAAGTCTTTTCTAAAATGACGTCTTGCATATGACTCATAGAAATAGTAGATAGACTAGCTAGAATCAAACTTTCACTGTTCTATCTACTATTGATATCTATTTATTGAATAGTGAAAAAGTCTTTTCTAAAATGACGTCTTGCATATGACTCATAGAAATAGTAGATAGACTAGCTAGAATCAAACTTTCACTGTTCTATCTACTATTGATATCTATTTATTGAATAGTGAAAAAGTCTTTTCTAAAATGACGTCTTGCATATGACTCATAGAAATAGTAGATAGACTAGCTAGAATCAAACTTTCACTGTTCTATCTACTATTGATATCTATTTATTGAATAGTGAAAAAGTCTTTTCTAAAATGACGTCTTGCATATGACTCATAGAAATAGTAGATAGACTAGCTAGAATCAAACTTTCACTGTTCTATCTACTATTGATATCTATTTATTGAATAGTGAAAAAGTCTTTTCTAAAATGACGTCTTGCATATGACTCATAGAAATAGTAGATAGACTAGCTAGAATCAAACTTTCACTGTTCTATCTACTATTGATATCTATTTATTGAATAGTGAAAAAGTCTTTTCTAAAATGACGTCTTGCATATGACTCATAGAAATAGTAGATAGACTAGCTAGAATCAAACTTTCACTGTTCTATCTACTATTGATATCTATTTATTGAATAGTGAAAAAGTCTTTTCTAAAATGACGTCTTGCATATGACTCATAGAAATAGTAGATAGACTAGCTAGAATCAAACTTTCACTGTTCTATCTACTATTGATATCTATTTATTGAATAGTGAAAAAAAATTTTTCACTATTCAATAAATAGATATCAATAGTAGATAGAACAGTGAAAGTTTGATTCTAGCTAGTCTATCTACTATTTCTATGAGTCATATGCAAGACGTCATTTTAGAAAAGACTTTTTCACTATTCAATAAATAGATATCAATAGTAGATAGAACAGTGAAAGTTTGATTCTAGCTAGTCTATCTACTATTTCTATGAGTCATATGCAAGACGTCATTTTAGAAAAGACTTTTTCACTATTCAATAAATAGATATCAATAGTAGATAGAACAGTGAAAGTTTGATTCTAGCTAGTCTATCTACTATTTCTATGAGTCATATGCAAGACGTCATTTTAGAAAAGACTTTTTCACTATTCAATAAATAGATATCAATAGTAGATAGAACAGTGAAAGTTTGATTCTAGCTAGTCTATCTACTATTTCTATGAGTCATATGCAAGACGTCATTTTAGAAAAGACTTTTTCACTATTCAATAAATAGATATCAATAGTAGATAGAACAGTGAAAGTTTGATTCTAGCTAGTCTATCTACTATTTCTATGAGTCATATGCAAGACGTCATTTTAGAAAAGACTTTTTCACTATTCAATAAATAGATATCAATAGTAGATAGAACAGTGAAAGTTTGATTCTAGCTAGTCTATCTACTATTTCTATGAGTCATATGCAAGACGTCATTTTAGAAAAGACTTTTTCACTATTCAATAAATAGATATCAATAGTAGATAGAACAGTGAAAGTTTGATTCTAGCTAGTCTATCTACTATTTCTATGAGTCATATGCAAGACGTCATTTAGAAAAGACTTTTTCACTATTCAATAAATAGATATCAATAGTAGTTAGAACAGTGAAAGTTTGATTCTAGCTAGTCTATCTACTATTTCTATGAGTCATATGCAAGACGTCATTTTAGAAAAGACTTTTTCACTATTCAATAAATAGATATCAATAGTAGATAGAACAGTGAAAGTTTGATTCTAGCTAGTCTATCTACTATTTCTATGAGTCATATGCAAGACGTCATTTTAGAAAAGACTTTTTCACTATTCAATAAATAGATATCAATAGTAGATAGAACAGTGAAAGTTTGATTCTAGCTAGTCTATCTACTATTTCTATGAGTCATATGCAAGACGTCATTTTAGAAAAGACTTTTTCACTATTCAATAAATAGATATCAATAGTAGATAGAACAGTGAAAGTTTGATTCTAGCTAGTCTATCTACTATTTCTATGAGTCATATGCAAGACGTCATTTTAGAAAAGACTTTTTCACTATTCAATAAATAGATATCAATAGTAGATAGAACAGTGAAAGTTTGATTCTAGCTAGTCTATCTACTATTTCTATGAGTCATATGCAAGACGTCATTTTAGAAAAGACTTTTTCACTATTCAATAAATAGATATCAATAGTAGATAGAACAGTGAAAGTTTGATTCTAGCTAGTCTATCTACTATTTCTATGAGTCATATGCAAGACGTCATTTTAGAAAAGACTTTTTCACTATTCAATAAATAGATATCAATAGTAGATAGAACAGTGAAAGTTTGATTCTAGCTAGTCTATCTACTATTTCTATGAGTCATATGCAAGACGTCATTTTAGAAAAGACTTTTTCACTATTCAATAAATAGATATCAATAGTAGATAGAACAGTGAAAGTTTGATTCTAGCTAGTCTATCTACTATTTCTATGAGTCATATGCAAGACGTCATTTTAGAAAGACTTTTTCACTATTCAATAAATAGATATCAATAGTAGATAGAACAGTGAAAGTTTGATTCTAGCTAGTCTATCTACAATTTCTATGAGTCATATGCAAGACGTCATTTTAGAAAAGACTTTTTCACTATTCAATAAATAGATATCAATAGTAGATAGAACAGTGAAAGTTGATTCTAGCTAGTCTATCTACTATTTCTATGAGTCATATGCAAGACGTCATTTTAGAAAAGACTTTTTCACTATTCAATAAATAGATATCAATAGTAGATAGAACAGTGAAAGTTTGATTCTAGCTAGTCTATCTACTATTTCTATGAGTCATATGCAGACGTCATTTTAGAAAAGACTTTTTCACTATTCAATAAATAGATATCAATAGTAGATAGAACAGTGAAAGTTTGATTCTAGTAGTCTATCTACTATTTCTATGAGTCATATGCAAGACGTCATTTTAGAAAAGACTTTTTCACTATTCAATAAATAGATATCAATAGTAGATAGAACAGTGAAAGTTTGATTCTAGCTAGTCTATCTACTATTTCTATGAGTCATATGCAAGACGTCATTTTAGAAAAGACTTTTTCACTATTCAATAAATAGATATCAATAGTAGATAGAACAGTGAAAGTTTGATTCTAGCTAGTCTATCTACTATTTCTATGAGTCATATGCAAGACGTCATTTTAGAAAAGACTTTTTCACTATTCAATAAATAGATATCAATAGTAGATAGAACAGTGAAAGTTTGATTCTAGCTAGTCTATCTACTATTTCTATGAGTCATATGCAAGACGTCATTTTAGAAAAGACTTTTTCACTATTCAATAAATAGATATCAATAGTAGATAGAACAGTGAAAGTTTGATTCTAGCTAGTCTATCTACTATTTCTATGAGTCATATGCAAGACGTCATTTTAGAAAAGAACATTTTTCACTATTCAATAAATAGATATCAATAGTAGATAGAACAGTGAAAGTTTGATTCTAGCTAGTCTATCTACTATTTCTATGAGTCATATGCAAGACGTAATTTTAGAAAAGACTTTTTCACTATTCAATAAATAGATATCAATAGTAGATAGAACAGTGAAAGTTTGATTCTAGCTAGTCTATCTACTATTTCTATGAGTCATATGCAAGACGTCATTTAGAAAAGACTTTTTCACTATTCAATAAATAGATATCAATAGTAGATAGAACAGTGAAAGTTTGATTCTAGCTAGTCTATCTACTATTTCTATGAGTCATATGCAAGACGTCATTTTAGAAAAGACTTTTTCACTATTCAATAAATAGATATCAATAGTAGATAGAACAGTGAAAGTTTGATTCTAGCTAGTCTATCTACTATTTCTATGAGTCATATGCAAGACGTCATTTTAGAAAAGACTTTTTCACTATTCAATAAATAGATATCAATAGTAGATAGAACAGTGAAAGTTTGATTCTAGCTAGTCTATCTACTATTTCTATGAGTCTTATGCAAGACGTCATTTTAGAAAAGACTTTTTCACTATTCAATAAATAGACATCAATAGTAGATAGAACAGTGAAAGTTTGATTCTAGCTAGTCTATCTACTATTTCTATGAGTCATATGCAAGACGTCATTTTAGAAAAGACTTTTTCACTATTCAATAAATAGATATCAATAGTAGATAGAACAGTGAAAGTTTGATTCTAGCTAGTCTATCTACTATTTCTATGAGTCATATGCAAGACGTCACTTTAGAAAAGACTTTTTCACTATTCAATAAATAGATATCAATAGTAGATAGAACAGTGAAAGTTTGATTCTAGCTAGTCTATCTACTATTTCTATGAGTCATATGCAAGACGTCATTTTAGAAAAGACTTTTTCACTATTCAATAAATAGATATCAATAGTAGATAGAACAGTGAAAGTTTGATTCTAGCTAGTCTATCTACTATTTCTATGAGTCATATGCAAGACGTCATTTTAGAAAAGACTTTTTCACTATTCAATAATAGTATCAATAGTAGATAGAACAGTGAAAGTTTGATTCTAGCTAGTCTATCTACTATTTCTATGAGTCATATACAAGACGTCATTTTAGAAAAGACTTTTTCACTATTCAATAAATAGATATCAATAGTAGATAGAACAGTGAAAGTTTGATTCTAGCTAGTCTATCTACTATTTCTATGAGTCATATGCAAGACGTCATTTTAGAAAAGACTTTTTCACTATTCAATAAATAGATATCAATAGTAGATAGAACAGTGAAAGTTTGATTCTAGCTAGTCTATCTACTATTTCTATGAGTCATATGCAAGACGTCATTTTAGAAAAGACTTTTTCACTATTCAATAAATAGATATCAATAGTAGATAGAACAGTGAAAGTTTGATTCTAGCTAGTCTATCTACTATTTCTATGAGTCATATGCAAGATGTCATTTTAGAAAAGACTTTTTCACTATTCAATAAATAGATATCAATAGTAGATAGAACAGTGAAAGTTTGATTCTAGCTAGTCTATCTACTATTTCTATGAGTCATATGCAAGACGTCATTTTAGAAAAGACTTTTTCACTATTCAATAAATAGATATCAATAGTAGATAGAACAGTGAAAGTTTGATTCTAGCTAGTCTATCTACTATTTCTATGAGTCATATGCAAGACGTCATTTTAGAAAAGACTTTTTCACTATTCAATAAATAGATATCAATAGTTGATAGAACAGTGAAAGTTTGATTCTAGCTAGTCTATCTACTATTCTATGAGTCATATGCAAGACGTCATTTTAGAAAAGACTTTTTCACTATTCAATAAATAGATATCAATAGTAGATAGAACAGTGAAAGTTTGATTCTAGCTAGTCTATCTACTATTTCTATGAGTCACATGCAAGACGTTATTTTAGAAAAGACTTTTTCCACTATTCAATAGATAGATATCAATAGTAGATAGAACAGTGAAAGTTTGATTCTAGCTAGTCTATCTACTATTTCTATGAGTCATATGCAAGACGTCATTTTAGAAAAGACTTTTTCACTATTCAATAAATAGATATCAATAGTAGATAGAACAGTGAAAGTTTGATTCTAGCTAGTCTATCTACTATTTCTATGAGTCATATGCAAGACGTCATTTTAGAAAAGACTTTTTCACTATTCAATAAATAGATATCAATAGTAGATAGAACAGTGAAAGTTTGATTCTAGCTAGTCTATCTACTATTTCTATGAGTCATATGCAAGACGTCATTTTAGAAAAGACTTTTTCACTATTCAATAAATAGATATCAATAGTAGATAGAACAGTGAAAGTTTGATTCTAGCTAGTCTATCTACTATTTCTATGAGTCATATGCAAGACGTCATTTTAGAAAAGACTTTTTCACTATTCAATAAATAGATATCAATAGTAGATAGAACAGTGAAAGTTTGATTCTAGCTAGTCTATCTACTATTTCTATGAGTCATATGCAAGACGTCATTTTAGAAAAGACTTTTTCACTATTCAATAAATAGATATCAATAGTAGATAGAACAGTGAAAGTTTGATTCTAGCTAGTCTATCTACTATTTCTATGAGTCATATGCAAGACGTCATTTTAGAAAGACTTTTTCACTATTCAATAAATAGATATCAATAGTAGATAGAACAGTGAAAGTTTGATTCTAGCTAGTCTATCTACTATTTCTATGAGTCATATGCAAGACGTCATTTTAGAAAAGACTTTTTCACTATTCAATAAATAGATATCAATAGTAGATAGAACAGTGAAAGTTTGATTCTAGCTAGTCTATCTACTATTTCTATGAGTCATATGCAAGACGTCATTTTAGAAAAGACTTTTTCACTATTCAATAAATAGATATCAATAGTAGATAGAACAGTGAAAGTTTGATTCTAGCTAGTCTATCTACCATTTCTATGAGTCATATGCAAAACGTCATTTTAGAAAAGACTTTTTCACTATTCAATAAATAGATATCAATAGTAGATAGAACAGTGAAAGTTTGATTCTAGCTAGTCTATCTACTATTTCTATGAGTCATATGCAAGACGTCATTTTAGAAATGACTTTTTCACTATTCAATAAATAGATATCAATAGTAGATAGAACAGTGAAAGTTTGATTCTAGCTAGTCTATCTACTATTTCTATGAGTCATATGCAAGATGTCATTTTAGAAAAGACTTTTTCACTATTCAATAAATAGATATCAATAGTAGATAGAACAGTGAAAGTTTGATTCTAGCTAGTCTATCTACTATTTCTATGAGTCATATGCAAGACGTCATTTTAGAAAAGACTTTTTCACTATTCAATAAATAGATATCAATAGTAGATAGAACAGTGAAAGTTTGATTCTAGCTAGTCTATCTACTATTTCTATGAGTCATATGCAAGACGTCATTTTAGAAAAGACTTTTTCACTATTCAATAAATAGATATCAATAGTTGATAGAACAGTGAAAGTTTGATTCTAGCTAGTCTATCTACTATTTCTATGAGTCATATGCAAGACGTCATTTTAGAAAAGACTTTTTCACTATTCAATAAATAGATATCAATAGTAGATAGAACAGTGAAAGTTTGATTCTAGCTAGTCTATCTACTATTTCTATGAGTCACATGCAAGACGTCATTTTAGAAAAGACTTTTTCACTATTCAATAGATAGATATCAATAGTAGATAGAACAGTGAAAGTTTGATTCTAGCTAGTCTATCTACTATTTCTATGAGTCATATGCAAGACGCTCATTTTAGAAAAGACTTTTTCACTATTCAATAAATAGATATCAATAGTAGATAGAACAGTGAAAAATTGATTCTAGCTAGTCTATCTACTATTTCTATGAGTCATATGCAAGACGTCATTTTAGAAAAAGACTTTTTCATATTCAATAAATAGATATCAATAGTAGATAGAACAGTGAAAGTTTGATTCTAGCTAGTCTATCTACTATTTCTATGAGTCATATGCAAGACGTCATTTTAGAAAAGACTTTTTCATTATTCAATAAATAGATATCAATAGTAGATAGAACAGTGAAAGTTTGATTCTAGCTAGTCTATCTACTATTTCTATGAGTCATATGCAAGACGTCATTTTAGAAAAGACTTTTTCACTATTCAATAAATAGATATCAATAGTAGATAGAACAGTGAAAGTTTGATTCTAGCTAGTCTATCTACTATTTCTATGAGTCATATGCAAGACGTCATTTTAGAAAAGACTTTTTCACTATTCAATAAATAGATATCAATAGTAGATAGAACAGTGAAAGTTTGATTCTAGCTAGTCTATCTACTATTTCTATGAGTCATATGCAAGACGTCATTTTAGAAAAGACTTTTTCACTATTCAATAAATAGATATCAATAGTAGATAGAACAGTGAAAGTTTGATTCTAACTTTTTCACTATTCAATAAATAGATATCAATAGTAGATAGAACAGTGAAAGTTTGATTCTAGCTAGTCTATCTACTATTTCTATGAGTCATATGCAAGACGTCATTTTAGAAAAGACTTTTTCACTATTCAATAAATAGATATCAATAGTAGATAGAACAGTGAAGTTTGATTCTAGCTAGTCTATCTACTATTTCTATGAGTCATATGCAAGACGTCATTTTAGAAAAGACTTTTTCACTATTCAATAAATAGATATCAATAGTAGATAGAACAGTGAAAGTTTGATTCTAGCTAGTCTATCTACTATTTCTATGAGTCATATGCAAGACGTCATTTTAGAAAAGACTTTTTCACTATTCAATAAATAGATATCAATAGTAGATAGAACAGTGAAAGTTTGATTCTAGCTAGTCTATCTACTATTTCTATGAGTCATATGCAAGACGTCATTTTAGAAAAGACTTTTTCACTATTCAATAAATAGATATCAATAGTAGATAGAACAGTGAAAGTTTGATTCTAGCTAGTCTATCTACTATTTCTATGAGTCATATGCAAGACGTCATTTTAGAAAAGACTTTTTCACTATTCAATAAAATAGATATCAATAGTAGATAGAACAGTGAAAGTTTGATTCTAGCTAGTCTATCTACTATTTCTATGAGTCATATGCAAGACGTCATTTTAGAAAAGACTTTTTCACTATTCAATAAATAGATATCAATAGTAGATAGAACAGTGAAAGTTTGATTCTAGCTAGTCTATCTACTATTTCTATGAGTCATATGCAAGACGTCATTTTAGAAAAGACTTTTTCACTATTCAATAAATAGATATCAATAGTAGATAGAACAGTGAAAGTTTGATTCTAGCTAGTCTATCTACCATTTCTATGAGTCATATGCAAGACGTCATTTTAGAAAAGACTTTTTCACTATTCAATAAATAGATATCAATAGTAGATAGAACAGTGAAAGTTTGATTCTAGCTAGTCTATCTACTATTTCTATGAGTCATATGCAAGACGTCATTTTAGAAAAGACTTTTTCACTATTCAATAAATAGATATCAATAGTAGATAGAACAGTGAAAGTTTGATTCTAGCTAGTCTATCTACTATTTCTATGAGTCTATGCAAGACGTCATTTTAGAAAAGACTTTTTCACTATTCAATAAATAGATTTCAATAGTAGATAGAACAGTGAAAGTTTGATTCTAGCTAGTCTATCTACTATTTCTATGAGTCATATGCAAGACGTCATTTTAGAAAAGAGTTTTTCACTATTCAATAAATAGATATCAATAGTAGATAGAACAGTGAAAGTTTGATTCTAGCTAGTCTATCTACTATTTCTATGAGTCATATGCAAGACGTCATTTTAGAAAAGACTTTTTCACTATTCAATAAATAGATATCAATAGTAGATAGAACAGTGAAAGTTTGATTCTAGCTAGTCTATCTACTATTTCTATGAGTCATATGCAAGACGTCATTTTAGAAAAGACTTTTTCACTATTCAATAAATAGATATCAATAGTAGATAGAACAGTGAAAGTTTGATTCTAGCTAGTCTATCTACTATTTCTATGAGTCATATGCAAGACGTCATTTTAGAAAAGACTTTTCCACTATTCAATAAATAGACATCAATAGTAGATAGAACAGTGAAAGTTTGATTCTAGCTAGTCTATCTACTATTTCTATGAGTCAAATGCAAGACGTCATTTTAGAAAGACTTTTTCACTATTCAATAAATAGATATCAATAGTAGATAGAACAGTGAAAGTTTGATTCTAGCTAGTCTATCTACTATTTCTATGAGTCATATACAAGACGTCATTTTAGAAAAGACTTTTTCACTATTCAATAAATAGATATCAATAGTAGATAGAACAGTGAAAGTTTGATTCTAGCTAGTCTATCTACTATTTCTATGAGTCATATGCAAGACGTCATTTTAGAAAAGACTTTTTCACTATTCAATAAATAGATATCAATAGTAGATAGAACAGTGAAAGTTTGATTCTAGCTAGTCTATCTACTATTTCTATGAGTCATATGCAAGACGTCATTTTAGAAAAGACTTTTTTACTATTCAATAAATAGATATCAATAGTAGATAGAACAGTGAAAGTTTGATTCTAGCTAGTCTATCTACTATTTCTATGAGTCATATGCAAGACGTCATTTTAGAAAAGACTTTTTCACTATTCAATAAATAGATATCAATAGTAGATAGAACAGTGAAAGTTTGATTCTAGCTAGTCTATCTACTATTTCTATGAGTCATATGCAAGACGTCATTTTAGAAAGACTTTTTCACTATTCAATAAATAGATATCAATAGTAGATAGAACAGTGAAAGTTTGATTCTAGCTAGTCTATCTACTATTTCTATGAGTCATATGCAAGACGTCATTTTAGAAAAGACTTTTTCACTATTCAATAAATAGATATCAATAGTAGATAGAACAGTGAAGTTTGATTCTAGCTAGTCTATCTACTATTTCTATGAGTCATATGCAAGACGTCATTTTAGAAAGACTTTTTCACTATTCAATAAATAGATATCAATAGTAGATAGAACAGTGAAAGTTTGATTCTAGCTAGTCTATCTACTATTTCTATGAGTCATATGCAAGACGTCATTTTAGAAGAGACTTTTTTCACTATTCAATAAATAGATATCAATAGTAGATAGAACAGTGAAAGTTTGATTCTAGCTAGTCTATCTACTATTTCTATGAGTCATATGCAAGACGTCATTTTAGAAAAGACTTTTTCACTATTCAATAAATAGATATCAATAGTAGATAGAACAGTGAAAGTTTGATTCTAGCTAGTCTATCTACTATTTCTATGAGTCATATGCAAGACGTCATTTTAGAAAAGACTTTTTTACTATTCAATAAATAGATATCAATAGTAGATAGAACAGTGAAAGTTTGATTCTAGCCAGTCTATCTACTATTTCTATGAGTCATATGCAAGACGTCATTTTAGAAAAGACTTTTTCACTATTCAATAAATAGATATCAATAGTAGATAGAACAGTGAAAGTTTGATTCTAGCTAGTCTATCTACTATTTATATTTTCATATGAAGACGTCATTTATGCAAGACTTTTCACTATTCAATAAATAGATATTTCAATTAAGTATAATAGAAACAGTGAAGTTTGATTCTAGCTAGTCTATCTACTATTTCTATGAGTCATATTGCAAGACGTCATTTTAGAAAAGACTTTTTCACTATTCAATAAATAGATATCAATAGTAGATAGAACAGTGAAAGTTGATTCTAGCTAGTCTATCTACTATTTCTATGAGTCATATGCAAGACGTCATTTTAGAAAAGACTTTTTCACTATTCAATAAATAGATATCAATAGTAGATAGAACAGTGAAAGTTTGATTCTAGCTAGTCTATCTACTATTTCTATGAGTCATATGCAAGACGTCATTTTAGAAAGACTTTTTCACTATTCAATAAATAGATATCAATAGTAGATAGAACAGTGAAAGTTTGATTCTAGCTAGTCTATCTACTATTTCTATGAGTCATATGCAAGACGTCATTTTAGAAAAGACTTTTTCACTATTCAATAAATAGATATCAATAGTAGATAGAACAGTGAAAGTTTGATTCTAGCTAGTCTATCTACTATTTCTATGAGTCATATGCAAGACGTCATTTTAGAAAAGACTTTTTCACTATTCAATAAATAGATATCAATAGTAGATAGAACAGTGAAAGTTTGATTCTAGCTAGTCTATCTACTATTTCTATGAGTCATATGCAAGACGTCATTTTAGAAAAGACTTTTTCACTATTCAATAAATAGATATCAATAGTAGATAGAACAGTGAAAGTTTGATTCTAGCTAGTCTATCTACTATTTCTATGAGTCATATGCAAGACGTCATTTTAGAAAAGACTTTTTCACTATTCAATAAATAGATATCAATAGTAGATAGAACAGTGAAAGTTTGATTCTAGCTAGTCTATCTACTATTTCTATGAGTCATATGCAAGACGTCATTTTAGAAAAGACTTTTTCACTATTCAATAAATAGATATCAATAGTAGATAGAACAGTGAAAGTTTGATTCTAGCTAGTCTATCTACTATTTCTATGAGTCATATGCAAGACGTCATTATAGAAAAGACTTTTTCACTATTCAATAAATAGATATCAATAGTAGATAGAACAGTGAAAGTTTGATTCTAGCTAGTCTATCTACTATTTCTATGAGTCATATGCAAGACGTCATTTTAGAAAAGACTTTTTCACTATTCAATAAATAGATATCAATAGTAGATAGAACAGTGAAAGTTTGATTCTAGCTAGTCTATCTACTATTTCTATGAGTCATATGCAAGACGTCATTTTAGAAAAGACTTTTTCACTATTCAATAATAGATATCAATAGTAGATAGAACAGTGAAAGTTTGATTCTAGCTAGTCTATCTACTATTTCTATGAGTCATATGCAAGACGTCATTTTAGAAAAGACTTTTTCACTATTCAATAAATAGATATCAATAGTAGATAGAACAGTGAAAGTTTGATTCTAGCTAGTCTATCTACTATTTCTATGAGTCATATGCAAGACGTCATTTTAGAAAGACTTTTTCACTATTCAATAAATAGATATCAATAGTAGATAGAACAGTGAAAGTTTGATTCTAGCTAGTCTATCTACTATTTCTATGAGTCATATGCAAGACGTCATTTTAGAAAAGACTTTTTCACTATTCAATAAATAGATATCAATAGTAGATAGAACAGTGAAAGTTTGATTCTAGCTAGTCTATCTACTATTTCTATGAGTCATATGCAAGACGTCATTTTAGAAAAGACTTTTTCACTATTCAATAAATAGATATCAATAGTAGATAGAACAGTGAAAGTTTGATTCTAGCTAGTCTATCTACTATTTCTATGAGTCATATGCAAGACGTCATTTTAGAAAAGACTTTTTCACTATTCAATAAATAGATATCAATAGTAGATAGAACAGTGAAAGTTTTGATTCTAGCTAGTCTATCTACTATTTCTATGAGTCATATGCAAGACGTCATTTTAGAAAAGACTTTTTCACTATTCAATAAATAGATATCAATAGTAGATAGAACAGTGAAAGTTTGATTCTAGCTAGTCTATCTACTATTTCTATGAGTCATATGCAAGACGTCATTTTAGAAAAGACTTTTTCACTATTCAATAAATAGATATCAATAGTAGATAGAACAGTGAAAGTTTGATTCTAGCTAGTCTATCTACTATTTCTATGAGTCATATGCAAGACGTCATTTTAGAAAAGACTTTTTCACTATTCAATAAATAGATATCAATAGTAGATAGAACAGTGAAAGTTTGATTCTAGCTAGTCTATCTACTATTTCTATGAGTCATATGCAAGACGTCATTTTAGAAAAGACTTTTTCACTATTCAATAAATAGATATCAATAGTAGATAGAACAGTGAAAGTTTGATTCTAGCTAGTCTATCTACTATTTCTATGAGTCATATGCAAGACGTCATTTTAGAAAAGACTTTTTCACTATTCAATAAATAGATATCAATAGTAGATAGAACAGTGAAAGTTTGATTCTAGCTAGTCTATCTACTATTTCTATGAGTCATATGCAAGACGTCATTTTAGAAAAGACTTTTTCACTATTCAATAAATAGATATCAATAGTAGATAGAACAGTGAAAGTTTGATTCTAGCTAGTCTATCTACTATTTCTATGAGTCATATGCAAGACGTCATTTTAGAAAAGACTTTTTCACTATTCAATAAATAGATATCAATAGTAGATAGAACAGTGAAAGTTTGATTCTAGCTGTCTATCTACTATTTCTATGAGTCATATGCAAGACGTCATTTTAGAAAAGACTTTTTCACTATTCAATAAATAGATATCAATAGTAGATAGAACAGTGAAAGTTTGATTCTAGCTAGTCTATCTACTATTTCTATGAGTCATATGCAAGACGTCATTTTAGAAAAGACTTTTTCACTATTCAATAAATAGATATCAATAGTAGATAGAACAGTGAAAGTTTGATTCTAGCTAGTCTATCTACTATTTCTATGAGTCATATGCAAGACGTCATTTTAGAAAAGACTTTTTCACTATTCAATAAATAGATATCAATAGTAGATAGAACAGTGAAAGTTTGATTCTAGCTAGTCTATCTACTATTTCTATGAGTCATATGCAAGACGTCATTTTAGAAAAGACTTTTTCATATTCAATAAATAGATATCAATAGTAGATAGAACAGTGAAAGTTTGATTCTAGCTAGTCTATCTACTATTTCTATGAGTCATATGCAAGACGTCATTTTAGAAAAGACTTTTTCACTATTCAATAAATAGATATCAATAGAGATAGAACAGTGAAAGTTTGATTCTAGCTAGTCTATCTACTATTTCTATGAGTCATATGCAAGACGTCATTTTAGAAAGACTTTTTCACTATTCAATAAATAGATATCAATAGTAGATAGAACAGTGAAAGTTTGATTCTAGCTAGTCTATTACTATTTCTATGAGTCATATGCAAGACGTCATTTTAGAAAAGACTTTTTCACTATTCAATAAATAGATATCAATAGTAGATAGAACAGTGAAAGTTTGATTCTAGCTAGTCTATCTACTATTTCTATGAGTCATATGCAAGACGTCATTTTAGAAAAGACTTTTTCACTATTCAATAAATAGATATCAATAGTAGATAGAACAGTGAAAGTTTGATTCTAGCTAGTCTATCTACTATTTCTATGAGTCATATGCAAGACGTATTTTAGAAAAGACTTTTTCACTATTCAATAATAGATATCAATAGTAGATAGAACAGTGAAAGTTTGATACTAGCTAGTCTATCTACTATTTTCTATGAGTCTTATGCAAGACGTCATTTTAGGAAAAGACTTTTTCACTATTCAATAAATAGATATCAATAGTAGATAGAACAGTGAAAGTTTGATTCTAGCTAGTCTATCTACTATTTCTATGAGTCATATGCAAGACGTCATTTTAGAAAAGACTTTTTCACTATTCAATAATAGATATCAATAGTAGATAGAACAGTGAAAGTTTGATTCTAGCTAGTCTATCTACTATTTCTATAGTCATATGCAAGACGTCATTTTAGAAAAGACTTTTTCACTATTCAATAAATAGATATCAATAGTAGATAGAACAGTGAAAGTTTGATTCTAGCTAGTCTATCTACTATTTCTATGAGTCATATGCAAGACGTCATTTTAGAAAAGGCTTTTTCACTATTCAATAAATAGATATCAATAGTAGACTAGACAAGCTGAAGTTTGATTCTAGCTAGTCTATCTACTATTTCTATGAGTCATATGCAAGACGTCATTTTAGAAAAGACTTTTTCACTATTCAATAAATAGATATCAATAGTAGATAGAACAGTGAAAGTTTGATTCTAGCTAGTCTATCTACTATTTCTATGAGTCTTATGCAAGACGTCATTTTAGATAAGACTTTTTCACTATTCAATAAAATAGATATCAATAGTAGATAGAACAGTGAAAGTTTGATTAGTAGTCTATCTACTATTTCTATGAGTCATATGCAAGACGTCATTTTAGAAAAGACTTTTTCACTATTCAATAAATAGATATCAAAGTAGATAGAACAGTGAAAGTTTGATTCTAGCTAGAATCAAACTTTCACTGTTCTATCTACTATTGATATCTATTTATTGAATAGTGAAAAAGTCTTTTCTAAAATGACGTCTTGCATATGACTCATAGAAATAGTAGATAGACTAGCTAGAATCAAACTTTCACTGTTCTATCTACTATTGATATCTATTTATTGATAGTGAAAAAGTCTTTTCTAAATGACGTCTTGCATATGACTCATAGAAATAGTAGATAGACTAGCTAGAATCAAACTTTCACTGTTCTATCTACTATTGATATCTATTTATTGAATAGTGAAAAGTCTTTTCTAAAATGACGTCTTGCATATGACTCATAGAAATAGTAGATAGACTAGCTAGAATCAAAACTTTCACTGTTCTATCTACTATTGATATCTATTTATTGAATAGTGAAAAAGTCTTTTCTAAAATGACGTCTTGCATATGACTCATAGAAATAGTAGATAGACTAGCTAGAATCAAACTTTCACTGTTCTATCTACTATTGATATCTATTTATTGAATAGTGAAAAAGTCTTTTCTAAATGACGTCTTGCATATGACTATAAGAAATAGTAGATAGACTAGCTAGAATCAAACTTTCACTGTTCTATCTACTATTGATATCTATTTATTGAATAGTGAAAAAGTCTTTTCTAAATGACGTCTTGCATATGACTCATAGAAATAGTAGATAGACTAGCTAGAATCAAACTTTCATGTTCTATCTACTATTGATATCTATTTATTGAATAGTGAAAAAGTCTTTTCTAAAATGACGTCTTGTATATGACTCATAGAATAGTAGATAGACTAGCTAGAATCAAACTTTCACTGTTCTATCTACTATTGATATCTATTTATTGAATAGTGAAAAAGTCTTTTCTAAAATGACGTCTTGCATAAGACTCATAGAAATAGTAGATAGACTAGCTAGAATCAAACTCTTCACTGTTCTATCTACTATTGATATCTATTTATTGAATAGTGAAAAAGTCTTTTCTAAAATGACGTCTTGCATATGACTCATAGAAATAGTAGATAGACTAGCTAGAATCAAACTTTCACTGTTCTATCTACTATTGATATCTATTTATTGAATAGTGAAAAAGTCTTTTCTAAAGTGACGTCTTGCATATGACTCATAGAAATAGTAGATAGACTAGCTAGAATCAAACTTTCATGTTCTATCTACTATTGATATCTATTTATTGAATAGTGAAAAGTCTTTTCTAAAATGACGTCTTGCATATGACTCATAGAAATAGTAGATAGACTAGCTAGAATCAAACTTTCACTGTTCTATCTACTATTGATGTCTATTTATTGAATAGTGAAAAGTCTTTTCTAAAATGACGTCTTGCATAAGACTCATAGAAATAGTAGATAGACTAGCTAGAATCAAACTTTCACTGTTCTATCTACTATTGATATCTATTTATTGAATAGTGAAAAAGTCTTTTCTAAAATGACGTCTTGCATATGACTCATAGAAATAGTAGATAGACTAGCTAGAATCAAACTTTCACTGTTCTATCTACTATTGATATCTATTTATTGAATAGTGAAAAAGTCTTTTCTAAAATGACGTCTTGCATATGACTCATAGAAATAGTAGATAGACTAGCTAGAATCAAACTTTCACTGTTCTATCTACTATTGATATCTATTTATTGAATAGTGAAAAAGTCTTTTCTAAATGACGTCTTGCATATGACTCATAGAAATAGTAGATAGACTAGCTAGAATCAAACTTTCAATGTTCTATCTACTATTGATATCTATTTATTGAATAGTGAAAAAGTCTTTTCTAAAATGACGTCTTGCATATGACTCATAGAAATAGTAGATAGACTAGCTAGAATCAAACTTTCACTGTTCTATCTACTATTGATATCTATTTATTGAATAGTGAAAAAGTCTTTTCTAAAATGACGTCTTGCATATGACTCATAGAAATAGTAGATAGACTAGCTAGAATCAAACTTTCACTGTTCTATCTACTATTGATATCTATTTATTGAATAGTGAAAAGTCTTTTCTAAAATGACGTCTTGCATATGACTCATAGAAATAGTAGATAGACTAGCTAGAATCAAACTTTCACTGTTCTATCTACTATTGATATCTATTTATTGAATAGTGAAAAAGTCTTTTCTAAAATGACGTCTTGCATATGATCATAGAAATAGTAGATAGACTAGCTAGAATCAAACTTTCACTGTTCTATCTACTATTGATATCTATTTATTGAATAGTGAAAAAGTCTTTTCTAAAATGACGTCTTGCATATGACTCATAGAAATAGTAGATAGACTAGCTAGAATCAAACTTTCACTGTTCTATCTACTATTGATATCTATTTATTGAATAGTGAAAAAGTCTTTTCTAAAATGACGTCTTGCATATGACTCATAGAAAATAGTAGATAGACTAGCTAGAATCAAACTTTCACTGTTCTATCTACTATTGATATCTATTTATTGAATAGTGAAAAAGTCTTTTCTAAATGACGTCTTGCATATGACTCATAGAAATAGTAGATAGACTAGCTAGAATCAAACTTTCACTGTTCTATCTACTATTGATATCTATTTATTGAATAGTGAAAAAGTCTTTTCTAAAATGACGTCTTGCATATGACTCATAGAAATAGTAGATAGACTAGCTAGAATCAAACTTTCACTGTTCTATCTACTATTGATATCTATTTATTGAATAGTGAAAAAGTCTTTTCTAAAATGACGTCTTGCATATGACTCATAGAAATAGTAGATAGACTAGCTAGAATCAAACTTTCACTGTTCTATCTACTATTGATATCTATTTATTGAATAGTGAAAAAGTCTTTTCTAAAATGACGTCTTGCATATGACTCATAGAAATAGTAGATAGACTAGCTAGAATCAAACTTTCACTGTTCTATCTACTATTGATATCTATTTATTGAATAGTGAAAAAGTCTTTTCTAAAATGACGTCTTGCATATGACTCATAGAAATAGTAGATAGACTAGCTAGAATCAAACTTTCACTGTTCTATCTACTATTGATATCTATTTATTGAATAGTGAAAAGTCTTTTCTAAAATGACGTCTTGCATATGACTCATTGAAATAGTAGATAGACTAGCTAGAATCAAACTTTCACTGTTCTATCTACTATTGATATCTATTTATTGAATAGTGAAAAAGTCTTTTCTAAAATGACGTCTTGCATATGACTCATAGAAATAGTAGATAGACTAGCTAGAATCAAACTTTCACTGTTCTATCTACTATTGATATCTATTTATTGAATAGTGAAAAAGTCTTTTCTAAAATGACGTCTTGCATATGACTCATAGAAATAGTAGATAGACTAGCTAGAATCAAACTTTCACTGTTCTATCTACTATTGATATCTATTTATTGAATAGTGAAAAAGTCTTTTCTAAAATGACGTCTTGCATATGACTCATAGAAATAGTAGATAGACTAGCTAGAATCAAACTTTCACTGTTCTATCTACTATTGATATCTATTTATTGAATAGTGAAAAAGTCTTTTCTAAAATGACGTCTTGCATATGACTCATAGAAATAGTAGATAGACTAGCTAGAATCAAACTTTCACTGTTCTATCTACTATTGATATCTATTTATTGAATAGTGAAAATTCTTTTCTAAAATGACGTCTTGCATATGACTCATAGAAATAGTAGATAGACTAGCTAGAATCAAACTTTCACTGTTCTATCTACTATTGATATCTATTTATTGAATAGTGAAAAAGTCTTTTCTAAATGGACGTCTTGCATATGACTCATAGAAATAGTAGATAGACTAGCTAGAATCAAACTTTCACTGTTCTATCTACTATTGATATCTATTTATTGAATAGTGAAAAGTCTTTTCTAAAATGACGTCTTGCATATGACTCATAGAAATAGTAGATAGACTAGCTAGAATCAAACTTTCACTGTTCTATCTACTATTGATATCTATTTATTGAATAGTGAAAAAGTCTTTTCTAAAATGACGTCTTGCATATGACTCATAGAAATAGTAGATAGACTAGCTAGAATCAAACTTTCACTGTTCTATCTACTATTGATATCTATTTATTGAATAGTGAAAAAGTCTTTTCTAAATGACGTCTTGCATATGACTCATAGAAATAGTAGATAGACTAGCTAGAATCAAACTTTCACTGTTCTATCTACTATTGATATCTATTTATTGAATAGTGAAAAGTCTTTTCTAAAAAGACGTCTTGCATATGACTCATAGAAATAGTAGATAGACTGGCTAGAATCAAACTTTCACTGTTCTATCTACTATTGATATCTATTTATTGAATAGTAAAAAAGTCTTTTCTAAAATGACGTCTTGCATATGACTCATAGAAATAGTAGATAGACTAGCTAGAATCAAACTTTCACTGTTCTATCTACTATTGATATCTATTTATTGAATAGTGAAAAAGTCTTTTCTAAAATGACGTCTTGCATATGACTCATAGAAATAGTAGATAGACTAGCTAGAATCAAACTTTCACTGTTCTATCTACTATTGATATCTATTTATTGAATAGTGAAAAAGTCTCTTCTAAAATGACGTCTTGCATATGACTCATAGAAATAGTAGATAGACTAGCTAGAATCAAACTTTCACTGTTCTATCTACTATTGATATCTATTTATTGAATAGTGAAAAGTCTTTTCTAAAATGACGTCTTGCATATGACTCATAGAAATAGTAGATAGACTAGCTAGAATCAAACTTTCACTGTTCTATCTACTATTGATATCTATTTATTGAATAGTGAAAAAGTCTTTTCTAAAATGACGTCTTGCATATGACTCATAGAAATAGTAGATAGACTAGCTAGAATCAACTTTCACTGTTCTATCTACTATTGATATCTATTTATTGAATAGTGAAAAAGTCTTTTCTAAAATGACGTCTTGCATATGACTCATAGAAATAGTAGATAGACTAGCTAGAATCAAACTTTCACTGTTCTATCTACTATTGATATCTATTTATTGAATAGTGAAAAAGTCTTTTCTAAAATGACGTCTTGCATATGACTCATAGAAATAGTAGATAGACTAGCTAGAATCAAACTTTCACTGTTCTATCTACTATTGATATCTATTTATTGAATAGTAAAAAAGTCTTTTCTAAAATGACGTCTTGCATATGACTCATAGAAATAGTAGATAGACTAGCTAGAATCAAACTTTCAATGTTCTATCTACTATTGATATCTATTTATTGAATAGTGAAAAAGTCTTTTCTAAAATGACGTCTTGCATATGACTCATAGAAATAGTAGATAGACTAGCTAGAATCAAACTTTCACTGTTCTATCTACTATTGATATCTATTTATTGAATAGTGAAAAAAGTCTTTTCTAAAATGACGTCTTGTATATGACTCATAGAAATAGTAGATAGACTAGCTAGAATCAAACTTTCACTGTTCTATCTACTATTGATATCTATTTATTGAATAGTGAAAAAGTCTTTTCTAAAATGACGTCTTGCATTTGACTCATAGAAATAGTAGATAGACTAGCTAGAATCAAACTTTCACTGTTCTATCTACTATTGATGTCTATTTATTGAATAGTGAAAAAGTCTTTTCTAAAATGACGTCTTGCATATGACTCATAGAAATAGTAGATAGACTAGCTAGAATCAAACTTTCACTGTTCTATCTACTATTGATATCTATTTATTGAATAGTGAAAAAGTCTTTTCTAAAATGACGTCTTGCATATGACTCATAGAAATAGTAGATAGACTAGCTAGAATCAAACTTTCACTGTTCTATCTACTATTGATATCTATTTATTGAATAGTGAAAAGTCTTTTCTAAAATGACGTCTTGCATATGACTCATAGAAATAGTAGATAGACTAGCTAGAATCAAACTTTCACTGTTCTATCTACTATTGATATCTATTTATTGAATAGTGAAAAACTCTTTTCTAAAATGACGTCTTGCATATGACTCATAGAAATAGTAGATAGACTAGCTAGAATCAAACTTTCACTGTTCTATCTACTATTGAAATCTATTTATTGAATAGTGAAAAGTCTTTTCTAAAATGACGTCTTGCATATGACTCATAGAAATAGTAGATAGACTAGCTAGAATCAAACTTTCACTGTTCTATCTACTATTGATATCTATTTATTGAATAGTGAAAAAGTCTTTTCTAAAATGGACGTCTTGCATATGACTCATAGAAATAGTAGATAGACTAGCTAGAATCAAACTTTCACTGTTCTATCTAATATTGATATCTATTTATTGAATAGTGAAAAAGTCTTTTCTAAAATGACGTCTTGCATATGACTCATAGAAATGGTAGATAGACTAGCTAGAATCAACTTTCACTGTTCTATCTACTATTGATATCTATTTATTGAATAGTGAAAAAGTCTTTTCTAAAATGACGTCTTGCATATGACTCATAGAAATAGTAGATAGACTAGCTAGAATCAAACTTTCACTGTTCTATCTACTATTGATATCTATTTATTGAATAGTGAAAAAGTCTTTTCTAAAATGACGTCTTGCATATGACTCATAGAAATAGTAGATAGACTAGCTAGAATCAAACTTCACTGTTCTATCTACTATTGATATCTATTTATTGAATAGTGAAAAGTCTTTTCTAAAATGACGTCTTGCATATGACTCATAGAAATAGTAGATAGACTAGCTAGAATCAAACTTTCACTGTTCTATCTACTATTGATATCTATTTATTGAATAGTGAAAAAGTCTTTTCTAAAATGACGTCTTGCATATGACTCATAGAAATAGTAGATAGACTAGCTAGAATCAAACTTTCACTGTTCTATCTACTATTGATATCTATTTATTGAATAGTGAAAAAGTCTTTTCTAAAATGACGTCTTGCATATGACTCATAGAAATAGTAGATAGACTAGCTAGAATCAAACTTTCACTGTTCTATCTACTATTGATATCTATTTATTGAATAGTGAAAAAGTCTTTTCTAAAATGACGTCTTGCATATGACTCATAGAAATAGTAGATAGACTAGCTAGAATCAAACTTTCACTGTTCTATCTACTATTGATATCTATTTATTGATTAGTGAAAAAGTCTTTTCTAAAATGACGTCTTGCATATGACTCATAGAAATAGTAGATAGACTAGCTAGAATCAAACTTTCACTGTTCTATCTACTATTGATATCTATTTATTGAATAGTGAAAAGTTAGAATCAAAACTTTCACTGTTCTATCTACTATTGATATCTATTTATTGAATAGTGAAAAAGTCTTTTCTAAAATGACGTCTTGCATATGACTCATAGAAATAGTAGATAGACTAGCTAGAATCAAACTTTCAATTTCTATCTACTATTGATATCTATTTATTGAATAGTGAAAAAGTCTTTTCTAAAATGACGTCTTGCATATGACTCATAGAAATAGTAGATAGACTAGCTAGAATCAAACTTTCACTGTTCTATCTACTATTGATATCTATTTATTGAATAGTGAAAAGTCTTTTCTAAAATGACGTCTTGCATATGACTCATAGAAATAGTAGATAGACTAGCTAGAATCAAACTTTCACTGTTCTATCTACTATTGATATCTATTTATTGAATAATGAAAAAGTCTTTTCTAAATGACGTCTTGCATATGACTCATAGAAATAGTAGATAGACTAGCTAGAATCAAACTTTCACTGTTCTATCTACTATTGATATCTATTTATTGATAGTGAAAAAGTCTTTTCTAAATGGACGTCTTGCATATGACTCATAGAAATAGTAGATAGACTAGCTAGAATCAATTTTTCACTGTTCTATCTACTATTGATATCTATTTATTGAATAGTGAAAAAGTCTTTTCTAAAATGACGTCTTGCATATGACTCATAGAAATAGTAGATAGACTAGCTAGAATCAAACTTTCACTGTTCTATCTACTATTGATATCTATCTATTGAATAGTGAAAAAGTCTTTTCTAAAATGACGTCTTGCATGTGACTCATAGAATAGTAGATAGACTAGCTAGAATCAAACTTTCACTGTTTATCTACTATTGATATCTATTTATTGAATAGTGAAAAAGTCTTTTCTAAATGACGTCTTGCATATGACTCATAGAAATAGTAGATAGACTAGCTAGAATCAAACTTTCACTGTTCTATCAACTATGATATCTATTTATTGAATAGTGAAAAAGTCTTTTCTAAAATGACGTCTTGCATATGACTCATAGAAATAGTAGATAGACTAGCTAGAATCAAACTTTCATGTTCTATCTACTATTGATATCTATTTATTGAATAGTGAAAAAGTCTTTTCTAAAATGACGTCTTGCATATGACTCATAGAAATAGTAGATAGACTAGCTAGAATCAAACTTTCACTGTTCTATCTACTATTGATATCTATTTATTGAATAGTGAAAAGTCTTTTCTAAAATGACATCTTGCATATGACTCATAGAAATAGTAGATAGACTAGCTAGAATCAAACTTTCACTGTTCTATCTACTATTGATATCTATTTATTGAATAGTGAAAAAGTCTTTTCTAAAATGACGTCTTGCAATGACTCATAGAAATAGTAGATAGACTAGCTAGAATCAAACTTTCACTGTTCTATCTACTATTGATATCTATTTATTGAATAGTGAAAAAGTCTTTTCTAAAATGACGTTCTTGCATATGACTCATAGAAATGGTAGATAGACTAGCTAGAATCAAACTTTCATCGTTCTATCTACTATTGATATCTATTTATTGAATAGTGAAAAAGTCTTTTCTAAAATGACGTCTTGCATATGACTCATAGAAATAGTAGATAGACTAGCTAGAATCAAACTTTCACTGTTCTATCTACTATTGATATCTATTTATTGAATAGTGAAAAAGTCTTTTCTAAAATGACGTCTTGCATATGACTCATAGAAATAGTAGATAGACTAGCTAGAATCAAACTTTCACTGTTCTATCTACTATTGATATCTATTTATTGAATAGTGAAAAGTCTTTTCTAAAATGACGTCTTGCATATGACTCATAGAAATAGTAGATAGACTAGCTAGAATCAAAACTTTCACTGTTCTATCTACTATTGATATCTATTTATTGAATAGTGAAAAAGTCTTTTCTAAAATGACGTCTTGCATATGACTCATAGAAATAGTAGATAGACTAGCTAGAATCAAACTTTCACTGTTCTATCTACTATTGATATCTATTTATTGAATAGTGAAAAAGTCTTTTCTAAATGACGTCTTGCATATGACTCATAGAAATAGTAGATAGACTAGCTAGAATCAAACTTTCACTGTTCTATCTACTATTGATATCTATTTATTGAATAGTGAAAAAGTCTTTTCTAAAATGACGTCTTGCATATGACTCATAGAAATAGTAGATAGACTAGCTAGAATCAAACTTTCACTGTTCTATCTACTATTGATATCTATTTATTGAATAGTGAAAAGTCTTTTCTAAAATGACGTCTTGCATATGACTCATAGAAATAGTAGATAGACTAGCTAGAATCAAACTTTCACTGTTCTATCTACTATTGATATCTATTTATTGAATGAAAAAGTCTTTTCTAAATGACGTCTTGCATATGACTCATAGAAATAGTAGATAGACTAGCTAGAATCAAACTTTCACTGTTCTATCTACTATTGATATCTATCTATTGAATAGTGAAAAGTCTTTTCTAAAATAACGTCTTGCATGTGACTCATAGAAATAGTAGATAGACTAGCTAGAATCAAACTTTCACTGTTCTATCTACTATTGATATCTATTTATTGAATAGTGAAAAAAGTCTTTTCTAAAATGACGTCTTGCATATGACTCATAGAAATAGTAGATAGACTAGCTAGAATCAAACTTTCACTGTTTCTATCAACTATTGATATCTATTTATTGATAGTGAAAAAAGTCTTTTCTAAAATGACGTCTTGCATATGACTCATAGAAATAGTAGATAGACTAGCTAGAATCAAACTTTCACTGTTCTATCTACTATTGATATCTATTTATTGAATAGTGAAAAGTCTTTTCTAAAATGACGTCTTGCATATGACTCATAGAAATAGTAGATAGACTAGCTAGAATCAAACTTTCACTGTTCTATCTACTATTGATATCTATTTATTGAATAGTGAAAAAGTCTTTTCTAAAATGACATCTTGCTATGACTCATAGAAATAGTAGATAGACTAGCTAGAATCAAACTTTCACTGTTCTATCTACTATTGATATCTATTTATTGAATAGTGAAAAAGTCTTTTCTAAAATGACGTCTTGCATATGACTCATAGAAATAGTAGATAGACTAGCTAGAATCAACTTTCACTGTTCTATCTACTATTGATATCTATTTATTGAATAGTGAAAAAGTCTTTTCTAAATGACGTCTTGCATATGACTCATAGAATAGTAGATAGACTAGCTAGAATCAAACTTTCACTGTTCTATCTACTATTGATATCTATTTATTGGAATAGTGAAAAAGTCTTTTCTAAAATGACGTCTTGTATATGACTCATAGAAATAGTAGATAGACTAGCTAGAATCAAACTTTCACTGTTCTATCTACTATTGATATCTATTTATTGAATAGTGAAAAAGTCTTTTCTAAAATGACGTCTTGCATATGACTCATAGAAATAGTAGATAGACTAGCTAGAATCAAACTTCACTGTTCTATCTACTATTGATATCTATTTATTGAATAGTGAAAAAGTCTTTTCTAAAATGACGTCTTGCATATGACTCATAGAAATAGTAGAAGACTAGCTAGAATCAAACTTTCACTGTTCTATCTACTATTGATATCTATTTATTGAATAGTGAAAAAGTCTTTTCTAAAGTGACGTCTTGCATATGACTCATAGAAATAGTAGATAGACTAGCTAGAATCAAACTTTCACTGTTCTATCTACTATTGATATCTATTTATTGAATAGTGAAAAAGTCTTTTCTAAAATGACGTCTTGCATATGACTCATAGAAATAGTAGATAGACTAGCTAGAATCAAACTTTCACTGTTCTATCTACTATTGATGTCTATTTATTGAATAGTGAAAAAGTCTTTTCTAAAATGACGTCTTGCATAAGACTCATAGAAATAGTAGATAGACTAGCTAGAATCAAACTTTCACTGTTCTATCTACTATTGATATCTATTTATTGAATAGTGAAAAAGTCTTTTCTAAAATGACGTCTTGCATATGACTCATAGAATAGTAGATAGACTAGCTAGAATCAAACTTTCACTGTTCTATCTACTATTGATATCTATTTATTGAATAGTGAAAAAGTCTTTTCTAAAATGACGTCTTGCATATGACTCATAGAAATAGTAGATAGACTAGCTAGAATCAAACTTTCACTGTTCTATCTACTATTGATATCTATTTATTGAATAGTGAAAAAGTCTTTTCTAAAATGACGTCTTGCATATGACTCATAGAAATAGTAGATAGACTAGCTAGAATCAAACTTTCACTGTTCTATCTACTATTGATATCTATTTATTGAATAGTGAAAAAGTCTTTTCTATAATGACGTCTTGCATATGACTCATAGAAATAGTAGATAGACTAGCTAGAATCAAACTTTCACTGTTCTATCTACTATTGATATCTATTTATTGAATAGTGAAAAGTCTTTTTCTAAATGACGTCTTGCATATGACTCATAGAAATAGTAGATAGACTAGCTAGAATCAAACTTTCACTGTTCTATCTACTATTGATATCTATTTATTGAATAGTGAAAAGTCTTTTCTAAAATGACGTCTTGCATATGATCATAGAAATAGTAGATAGACTAGCTAGAATCAAACTTTCACTGTTCTATCTACTATTGATATCTATTTATTGAATAGTGAAAAAGTCTTTTCTAAATGAAGTCTTGCATATGACTCATAGAAATAGTAGATAGACTAGCTAGAATCAAACTTTCATGTTCTATCTACTATTGATATCTATTTATTGAATAGTGAAAAGTCTTTTTCTAAAATGACGTCTTGCATATGCTCATAGAAATAGTAGATAGACTAGCTAGAATCAAACTTTCACTGTTCTATCTACTATTGATATCTATTTATTGAATAGTGAAAAAGTCTCTTTCTAAAATGACGTCTTGCATATGACTCATAGAAATAGTAGATAGACTAGCTAGAATCAAACTTTCACTGTTCTATCTACTATTGATATCTATTTATTGAATAGTGAAAAAGTCTTTTCTAAAATGACGTCTTGAATATGACTCATAGAAATAGTAGATAGACTAGCTAGAATCAAACTTTCACTGTTCTATCTACTATTGATATCTATTTATTGAATAGTGAAAAAGTCTTTTCTAAAATGACGTCTTGCATATGACTCATAGAAATAGTAGATAGACTAGCTAGAATCAAACTTTCACTGTTCTATCTACTATTGATATCTATTTATTGAATAGTGAAAAAGTCTTTTCTAAAATGACGTCTTGCATATGATCATAGAAATAGTAGATAGACTAGCTAGAATCAAACTTTCACTGTTCTATCTACTATTGATATCTATTTATGAATAGTGAAAAA
>NW_027063217.1:0-40968 GCF_032884065.1 Artemia franciscana | reverse complement strand
GTAATAGCTACGTCCGTGGAAAAAATGAAGATATTAGACTATTTTATGATTGCACATGGTAAAGAATGTGATTAAAGGCTCTTTTTCTATTTCAAAAGTTTTAGTTTTCGGGGGTAATAGCTATGTTTGTGGAAAAAAAAGAAGATATTAGACTATTTTTTGATTGCACATGGTAAAGAATGTGATTAAAGGATCTTTTTCTATATCAAAAGTTTTAGTTTTCGAGGGTAATAGCTACGTCCGTGGAAAAAATGAAGATATTAGGACTATTTTATGATTGAACAGGGTAAGGCTCTTTTTCTATTTCAAAAGTTTTAGTTTTCGAGGGTAATAGCTACGTCCGTGGAAAAAATGAAGATATTAGACTATTTTATGATTGCACATAGTAAAGAATGTGATTAAAGGCTCTTTTTCTATTTCAAAAGTTTTAGTTTTCGAGGATAATAGCTACGTCCGTGGAAAAAAGGAAGATATTAGACTATTTTATGATTGCACATGGTAAAGAATGTGATTAAAGGCTCTTTTTCTATTTCAGAAGTTTTAGTTTTCGGGCGTAATAGCTGCTTCCGTGGGAAAAATGAAGATATTAGACTATTTTATGATTGCACAGGGTAAGGCTCTTTTTCTATTTCAAAAGTTTTAGTTTTCGGGGGTAATAGCTATGTTTGTGGAAAAAAATGAAGATATTAGACTATTTTATGATTGCACATGGTAAAGAATGTGATTAAAGGCTCTTTTTCTATTTCAAAAGTTTAGTTTTCGAGGGTAATAGCTACGTCCGTGGAAAAAATGAAGATATTAGACTATTTTATGATTGGACATGGTAAAGAATGTGATTAAAGGCTCTTTTTCTATTTCAAAAGTTTTAGTTTTCAGGGGTAATAGCTATGTTTGTGGAAAAAAAATGAAGATATTCGACTATTTTATGATTGCACATGGTAAAGAATGTGATTAAAGGCTCTTTTTCTATTTCAAAAGTTTTAGTTTTCGAGGGTAATAGCTACGTCCGTGGAAAAAATGAAGATATTAGACTATTTTATGATTGCACATAGTAAAGAATGTGATTAAAGGCTCTTTTTCTATTTCAAAAGTTTTAGTTTTCGAGGATAATAGCTACGTCCGTGGAAAAAAGGAAGATATTAGACTATTTTATGATTGCACATGGTAAGGCTCTTTTTCTATTTCAAAAGTTTTAGTTTTCGGGGGTAATAGCTATGTTTGTGGAAAAAAATGAAGATATTAGACTATTTTATGATTGCAGATGGTAAAGAATGTGATTAAAGGCTCTTTTTCTATTTCAAAAGTTTTAGTTTTCGAGGGTAATAGCTACGTCCGTGGAAAAAATGAAGATATTAGACTATTTTATGATTGCACATAGTAAAGAATGTGATTAAAGGCTCTTTTTCTATTTCAAAAGTTTTAGTTTTCGAGGATAATAGCTAGGTCCGTGGAAAAAAGGAAGATTTTAGACTATTTTATGATTGCATAGGATAAGGCTCTTTTTCTATTTCAAAAGTTTTAGTTTTCGAGGGTAATAGCTACGTCCGTGGAAAAAATTAAGATATTAGACTATTTTATGATTGCACATGGTAAAGAATGTGATTAAAGGCTCTTTTTCTATTTCAAAAGTTTTAGTTTTCGGGGGTAATAGCTACGTCCGTGGAAAAAATGAAGATATTAGACTATTTTATGATTGCACATGGTAAAGAATGTGATTAAAGGCTCTTTTTCTATTTCAAAAGTTTTAGTTTTCGAGGGTAATAGCTACGTCTGTGGAAAAATGAAGATATTAGACTATTTTATGATTGCACATGGTAAAGAATGTGATTAAAGGCTCTTTTTCTATTTCAAAAGTTTTAGTTTTCGGGGATAATAGCTATGTTTGTGGAAAAAAATGAAGATATTAGACTATTTTATGATTGCACATGGTAAATAATGTGATTAAAGGCTCTTTTTCTATTTCAAAAGTTTTAGTTTTCGTCCGTGGAAAAAAATGAAGATATTAGACTATTTTATGATTGCACATGGTAAAAAATGTGATTAAAGGCTCTTTTGCTATTTCAAAACTTTTAGTTTTCGGGGGTAATATCTACGTCCTTGGAAAAAATGAAGATATTAGACTATTTTATGATTGCACATAGTAAAGAATGTGATTAAAGGCTCTTTTTCTATTTCAAAAGTTTTAGTTTTCGAGGATAATAGCTACGTCCGTGGAAAAAAGGAAGATATTAGACTATTTTATGATTGCACATGGTAAAGAATGTGATTAAAGGCTCCTTTTTCTATTTCAAAAGTTTTAGTTTTCGGGGGTAATAGCTGCGTCCGTGGGAAAAATGAAGATATTAGACTATTTTATGATTGCACAGGGTAAGGCTCTTTTTCTATTTCAAAAGTTTTAGTTTTCGGGGGTAATAGCTACGTCCGTGGAAAAAAGGAAGATATTAGACTATTTTATGATTGTACATGGTAAAGAATGTGATTAAAGGCTCTTTTTCTATTTCAAAAGTTTTAGTTTTCGGGGGTAATAGCTGCGTCCGTGGGAAAAATGAAGATATTAGACTATTTTATGATTGCACAGGGTAAGGCTCTTTTTCTATTTCAAAAGTTTTAGTTTTCGGGGGTAATAGCTACGTCCGTGGAAAAAAATGAAGATATTAGACTATTTTATGATTGCACATGGTAAAGAATGTGATTAAAGGCTCTTTTTCTATTTCAAAAGTTTTAGTTTTCGGGGGTAATAGCTACGTCCGTGGAAAAAATGAAGATTTTAGACTATTTTATGATTGCATAGGATAAGGCTCTTTTTCTATTTCAAAAGTTTTAGTTTTCGAGGGTAATAGCTACGTCCGTGGAAAAAATTAAGATATTAGACTATTTTATGATTGCACATGGTAAAGAATGTGATTAAAGGGTCTTTTTCTATTTCAAAAGTTTTAGTTTTCGGGGTAATAGCTACGTCCGTGGAAAAAATGAAGATATTAGACTATTTTATGATTGCACATGGTAAAGAATGTGATTAAAGGCTCTTTTTCTATTTCAAAAGTTTTAGTTTTCGAGGGTAATAGCTACGTCTGTGGAAAAATGAAGATATTAGACTATTTTATGATTGCACATGGTAAAGAATGTGATTAAAGGCTCTTTTTCTATTTCAAAAGTTTTAGTTTTCGGGGATAATAGCTATGTTTGTGGAAAAAATGAAGATATTAGACTATTTTATGATTGCACATGGTAAATAATGTGATTAAAGGCTCTTTTTCTATTTCAAAAGTTTTAGTTTTCGTCCGTGGAAAAAATGAAGATATTAGACTATTTTATGATTGCACATGGTAAAGAATGTGATTAAAGGCTCTTTTTCTATTTCAAAAGTTTTAGTTTTCGGTGGTGATAGCTACGTCCGTGGAAAAAATGAAGATATTAGACTATTTTATGATTCCAATATGATGATATTGGACTATTTTATGATTGAACATGGTAAAGAATGTGATTAAAGGCTCTTTTTCTATTTCAAAAGTTTTAGTTTTCGGGGGTAATAGCTACGTCCGTGGAAAAAATGAAGATATTAGACTATTTTATGATTGCACATAGTAAAGAATGTGATTAAAGGCTCTTTTTCTATTTCAAAAGTTTTAGTTTTCGAGGATAATAGCTACGTCCGTGGAAAAAATGAAGATATTAGACTATTTTATGATTGCACATGGTAAAGAATGTGATTAAAGGCTCTTTTTCTATTTCAAAAGTTTTAGTTTTCGGGGTAATAGCTGCGTCCGTGGGAAAAATGAAGATATTAGACTATTTTATGATTGCACAGGGTAAGGCTCTTTTTCTATTTCAAAAGTTTTAGTTTTCGGGGGTAATAGCTACGTCCGTGGAAAAAAGGAAGATATTAGACTATTTTATGATTGCACATGGTAAAGAATGTGATTAAAGGCTCTTTTTCTATTTCAAAAGTTTTAGTTTTCGGGGGTAATAGCTGCGTCGTGGGAAAAATGAAGATATTAGACTATTTTATGATTGCACAGGGTAAGGCTCTTTTTCTATTTCAAAAGTTTTAGTTTTCGGGGGTAATAGCTACGTCCGTGGAAAAAAGGAAGATATTAGACTATTTTATGATTGCACATGGTAAAGAATGTGATTAAAGGCTCTTTTTCTATTTCAAAAGTTTTAGTTTTCGGGGGTAATAGCTACGTCCGTGGGAAAAATGAAGATATTAGACTATTTTATGATTGCACAGGGTAAGGCTCTTTTCTATTTCAAAAGTTTTAGTTTTCGGGGGTAATAGCTATGTTTGTGGGAAAAAATGAAGATATTAGACTATTTTATGATTGCACATGGTAAAGAATGTGATTAAAGGCTCTTTTTCTATTTCAAAAGTTTTAGTTTTCGGGGGTAATAGCTACGTCCGTGGAAAAAATGAAGATGTTAGACTATTTTATGATTGCACATGGTAAAGAATGTGATTAAAGGCTCTTTTTCTATTTCAAAAGTTTTAGTTTTCGAGGGTTTTAGCTACGTCCGTGGAAAAAATGAAGATATTAGACTATTTTATGATTGCACATGGTAAAGAATATGATTAAAGGCTCTTTTTCTATTTCAAAAGTTTTAGTTTTCGGGGGTAATAGCTATGTTTGTGGAAAAAAAGAAGATATTAGACTATTTTTTGATTGCACATGGTAAAGAATGTGATTAAAGGCTCTTTTTCTATATCAAAAGTTTTAGTTTTCGAGGGTAATAGCTACGTCCGTGGAAAAAATGAAGATATTAGACTATTTTATGATTGAACAGGGTAAGGCTCTTTTTCTATTTCAAAAGTTTTAGTTTTCGAGGGTAATAGCTACGTCCGTGGAAAAAATGAAGATATTAGACTATTTTATGATTGCACATAGTAAAGAATGTGATTAAAGGCTCTTTTTCTATTTCAAAAGTTTTAGTTTTCGAGGATAATAGCTACGTCCGTGGAAAAAAGGAAGATATTAGACTATTTTATGATTGCACATGGTAAAGAATGTGATTTAAGGCTCTTTTTCTATTTCAGAAGTTTTAGTTTTCGGGGGTAATAGCTGCGTCCGTGGGAAAAATGAAGATATTAGACTATTTTATGATTGCACAGGGTAAGGCTCTTTTTCTATTTCAAAAGTTTTAGTTTTCGGGGGTAATATCTATGTTTGTGGAAAAAAATGAAGATATTAGACTATTTTATGATTGCACATGGTAAAGAATGTGATTAAAGGCTCTTTTTCTATTTCAAAAGTTTTAGTTTTCGAGGGTAATAGCTACGTCCGTGGAAAAAATGAAGATATTAGACTATTTTATGATTGGACATGGTAAAGAATGTGATTAAAGGCTCTTTTTCTATTTCAAAAGTTTTAGTTTTCAGGGGTAATAGCTATGTTTGTGGAAAAAAAATGAAGATATTCGACTATTTTATGATTGCACATGGTAAAGAATGTGTTTAAAGGCTCTTTTTCTATTTCAAAAGTTTTAGTTTTCGGGGGTAATAGCTACGTCCGTGGAAAAAATGAAGATATTAGACTATTTTATGATGGCATAGGATAAGGCTCTTTTTCTATTTCAAAAGTTTTAGTTTTCGAGGGTAATAGCTACGTCCGTGGAAAAAATTAAGATATTAGACTATTTTATGATTGCACATGGTAAAGAATGTGATTAAAGGCTCTTTTTCTATTTCAAAAGTTTTAGTTTTCGGGGGTAATAGCTACGTCCGTGGAAAAAATGAAGATATTAGACTATTTTATGATTGCACATGGTAAAGAATGTGATTAAAGGCTCTTTTTCTATTTCAAAAGTTTTAGTTTTCGAGGGTAATAGCTACGTCTGTGGAAAAATGAAGATATTAGACTATTTTATGATTGCACATGGTAAAGAATGTGATTAAAGGCTCTTTTTCTATTTCAAAAGTTTTAGTTTTCGGGGATAATAGCTATGTTTGTGGAAAAAAATGAAGATATTAGACTATTTTATGATTGCACATGGTAAATAATGTGATTAAAGGCTCTTTTTCTATTTCAAAAGTTTTAGTTTTCGTCCGTGGAAAAAATGAAGATATTAGACTATTTTATGATTGCACATGGTAAAGAATGTGATTAAAGGCTCTTTTTCTATTTCAAAAGTTTTAGTTTTCGGGGGTGATAGCTACGTCCGTGGAAAAAATGAAGATATTAGACTATTTTATGATTCCAATATGATGATATTGGACTATTTTATGATTGAACATGGTAAAGAATGTGATTAAAGGCTCTTTTTCTATTTCAAAAGTTTTAGTTTTCGGGGGTAATAGCTACGTCCGTGGAAAAAATGAAGATATTAGACTATTTTATGATTGCACAGGGTAAGGCTCTTTTTCTATTTCAAAAGTTTTAGTTTTCGAGGGTAATAGCAACGTCCGTGGAAAAAATGAAGATATTAGACTATTTTATGATTGCACATAGTAAAGAATGTGATTAAAGGCTCTTTTTCTATTTCAAAAGTTTTAGTTTTCGAGGATAATAGCTACGTCCGTGGAAAAAAGGAAGATATTAGACTATTTTATGATTGCACATGGTAAAGAATGTGATTAAAGGCTCTTTTTCTATTTCAAAAGTTTTAGTTTTCGGGGGTAATAGCTGCGTCCATGGGAAAAATGAAGATATTAGACTATTTTCTGATTGCACAGGGTAAGGCTCTTTTTCTATTTCAAAAGTTTTAGTTTTCGGGGGTAATAGCTATGTTTGTGGAAAAAAATGAAGATATTAGACTATTTTATGATTGCACATGGTAAAGAATGTGATTAAAGGCTCTTTTTCTATTTCAAAAGTTTTAGTTTTCGGGGGTAATAGCTACGTCCGTGGAAAAAATGAAGATATTAGACTATTTTATGATTGCACAGGGTAAGGCTCTTTTTCTATTTCAAAAGTTTTAGTTTTCGAGGGTAATAGCTACGTCCGTGGAAAAAATGAAGATATTAGACTATTTTATGATTGCACATGGTAAAGAATGTGATTAAAGGCTCTTTTTCTATTTCAAAAGTTTTAGTTTTCGGGGGTAATAGCTACGTCCGTGGAAAAAATGAAGATATTAGACTATTTTATGATTGCACATGGTAAAGAATGTGATTAAAGGCTCTTTTTCTATTTCAAAAGTTTTAGTTTTCGAGGGTTTTAGCTACGTCCGTGGAAAAAATGAAGATATTAGACTATTTTATGATTGCACATGGTAAAGAATATGATTAAATGCTCTTTTTCTATTTCAAAAGTTTTAGTTTTCGGGGGTAATAGCTATGTTTGTGGAATAAAAAGAAGATATTAGACTATTTTTTGATTGCACATGGTAAAGAATGTGATTAAAGGCTCTTTTTCTATATCAAAAGTTTTAGTTTTCGAGGGTAATAGCTACGTCCGTGGAAAAAATGAAGATATTAGACTATTTTATGATTGAACAGGGTAAGGCTCTTTTTCTATTTCAAAAGTTTTAGTTTTCGAGGGTAATAGCTATGTCCGTGGAAAAAATGAAGATATTAGACTATTTTATGATTGCACATAGTAAAGAATGTGATTAAAGGCTCTTTTTCTATTTCAAAAGTTTTAGTTTTCGAGGATAATAGCTACGTCCGTGGAAAAAAGGAAGATATTAGACTATTTTATGATTGCACATGGTAAAGAATGTGATTAAAGGCTCTTTTTCTATTTCAGAAGTTTTAGTTTTCGGGGGTAATAGCTGCGTCCGTGGGAAAAATGAAGATATTAGACTATTTTATGATTGCACAGGGTAAGGCTCTTTTTCTATTTCAAAAGTTTTAGTTTTCGGGGGTAATAGCTATGTTTGTGGAAAAAAATGAAGATATTAGACTATTTTATGATTGCACATGGTAAAGAATGTGATTAAAGGCTCTTTTTCTATTTCAAAAGTTTTAGTTTTCGAGGGTAATAGCTACGTCCGTGGAAAAAATGAAGATATTAGACTATTTTATGATTGGACATGGTAAAGAATGTGATTAAAGGCTCTTTTTCTATTTCAAAAGTTTTAGTTTTCAGGGGTAATAGCTATGTTTGTGGAAAAAAATGAAGATATTCGACTATTTTATGATTGCACATGGTAAAGAATGTGTTTAAAGGCTCTTTTTCTATTTCAAAAGTTTTAGTTTTCGGGGGTAATAGCTACGTCCGTGGAAAAAATGAAGATATTAGACTATTTTATGATTGCATAGGATAAGGCTCTTTTTCTATTTCAAAAGTTTTAGTTTTCGAGGGTAATAGCTACGTCCGTGGAAAAAATGAAGATATTAGACTATTTTATGATTGCACATGGTAAAGAATGTGATTAAAGGCTCTTTTTCTATTTCAAAAGTTTTAGTTTTCGGGGGTAATAGCTACGTCCGTGGAAAAAATGAAGATATTAGACTATTTTATGATTGCACATGGTAAAGAATGTGATTAAAGGCTCTTTTTCTATTTCAAAAGTTTTAGTTTTCGAGGGTAATAGCTACGTCTGTGGAAAAATGAAGATATTAGACTATTTTATGATTGCACATGGTAAAGAATGTGATTAAAGGCTCTTTTTCTATTTCAAAAGTTTTAGTTTTCGGGGATAATAGCTATGTTTGTGGAAAAAAATGAAGATATTAGACTATTTTATGATTGCACATGGTAAATAATGTGATTAAAGGCTCTTTTTCTATTTCAAAAGTTTTAGTTTTCGTCCGTGGAAAAAATGAAGATATTAGACTATTTTATGATTGCACATGGTAAAGAATGTGATTAGAGGCTCTTTTTCTATTTCAAAAGTTTTAGTTTTCGGGGGTGATAGCTACGTCCGTGGAAAAAATGAAGATATTAGACTATTTTATGATTCCAATATGATGATATTGGACTATTTTATGATTGAACATGGTAAAGAATGTGATTAAAGGCTCTTTTTCTATTTCAAAAGTTTTAGTTTTCGGGGGTAATAGCTACGTCCGTGGAAAAAATGAAGATATTAGACTATTTTATGATTGCACAGGGTAAGCCTCTTTTTCTATTTCAAAAGTTTTAGTTTTCGAGGGTAATAGCTACGTCCGTGGAAAAAATGAAGATATTAGACTATTTTATGATTGCACATGGTAAAGAATGTGTTTAAAGGCTCTTTTTCTATTTCAAAAGTTTTAGTTTTCGGGGGTAATAGCTACGTCCGTGGAAAAAATTAAGATATTAGACTATTTTGAGATTGCATAGGATAAGGCTCTTTTTCTATTTCAAAAGTTTTAGTTTTCGAGGGTAATAGCTACGTCCGTGGAAAAAATGAAGATATTAGACTATTTTATGATTGCACATGGTAAAGAATGTGATTAAAGGCTCTTTTTCTATTTCAAAAGTTTTAGTTTTCTGGGGTAATAGCTACGTCCGTGGAAAAAATGAAGATATTAGACTATTTTATGATTGCACATGGTAAAGAATGTGATTAAAGGCTCTTTTTCTATTTCAAAAGTTTTAGTTTTCGAGGGTAATAGCTACGTCTGTGGAAAAATGAAGATATTAGACTATTTTATGATTGCACATGGTAAAGAATGTGATTAAAGGCTCTTTTTCTATTTAAAAAGTTTTAGTTTTCGAGGGTAATAGCTACGTCCGCGGAAAAAATGAAGATATTAGACTATTTATGATTGCACAGGGTAAGGCTCTTTTTCTATTTCAAAAGTTTTAGTTTTCGAGGGTAATAGCTACGTCCGTGGAAAAAATGAAGATATTAGACTATTTTATGATTGCAAATTGTAAAGAATGTGATTAAAGGCTCTATTTCTATTTCAAAAGTTTTAGTTTTCGGGGGTAATAGCTACGTCCGTGGAAAAAATGAAGATATTAGACTATTTTATGATTGCACAGGGTAAGGCTCTTTTTCTATTTCAAAAGTTTTAGTTTTCGAGGGTAATAGCTACGTCCGTGGAAAAAATGAAGATATTAGACTATTTTATGATTGCACATGGTAAAGAATATGATTAAAGGCTCTTTTTCTATTTCAAAAGTTTTAGTTTTCGGGGGTAATAGCTATGTTTGTGGAAAAAAAAGAAGATATTAGACTATTTTTTGATTGCACATGGTAAAGAATGTGATTAAAGGCTCTTTTTCTATATCAAAAGTTTTAGTTTTCGAGGGTAATAGCTACGTCCGTGGAAAAAATGAAGATATTAGACTATTTTATGATTGCACATGGTAAAGAATGTGATTAAAGGCTCTTTTTCTATTTCAAAAGTTTTAGTTTTCGGGGGTAATAGCTACGTCCGTGGAAAAAATGAAGATATTAGACTATTTTATGATTGCACAGGGTAAGGCTCTTTTTCTATTTCAAAAGTTTTAGTTTTCGAGGGTAATAGCTACGTCCGTGGAAAAAATGAAGATATTAGACTATTTTATGATTGCACATGGTAAAGAATGTGATTAAAGGCTCTTTTTCTATTTCAAAAGTTTTAGTTTTCGGGGGTAATAGCTACGTCCGTGGAAAAAATGAAGATATTAGACTATTTTATGATTGCACATGGTAAAGAATGTGATTAAAGGCTCTTTTTCTATTTCAAAAGTTTTAGTTTTCGAGGGTTTTAGCTACGTCCGTGGAAAAAATGAAGATATTAGACTATTTTATGATTGCACATGGTAAAGAATATGATTAAAGGCTCTTTTTCTATTTCAAAAGTTTTAGTTTTCGGGGGTAATAGCTATGTTTGTGGAAAAAAAAGAAGATATTAGACTATTTTTTGATTGCACATGGTAAAGAATGTGATTAAAGGCTCTTTTTCTATATCAAAAGTTTTAGTTTTGAGGGTAATAGCTACGTCCGTGGAAAAAATGAAGATATTAGACTATTTTATGATTGAACAGGGTAAGGCTCTTTTTCTATTTCAAAAGTTTTAGTTTTCGAGGGTAATAGCTACGTCCGTGGAAAAAATGAAGATATTAGACTATTTTATGATTGCACATAGTAAAGAATGTGATTAAAGGCTCTTTTTCTATTTCAAAAGTTTTAGTTTTCGAGGATAATAGCTACGTCCGTGGAAAAAAGGAAGATATTAGACTATTTTATGATTGCACATGGTAAAGAATGTGATTAAAGGCTCTTTTTCTATTTCAAAAGTTTTAGTTTTCGGGGGTAATAGCTGCGTCCGTGGGAAAAATGAAGATATTAGACTATTTTATGATTGCACAGGGTAAGGCTCTTTTTCTATTTCAAAAGTTTTAGTTTTCGGGGGTAATAGCTATGTTTGTGGAAAAAAATGAAGATATTAGACTATTTTATGATTGCACATGATAAAAAATGTGATTAAAGGCTCTTTTTCTATTTCAAAAGTTTTAGTTTTCGGGGGTAATAGCTACGTCCGTGGAAAAAATGAAGATATTAGACTATTTTATGATTGCACAGGGTAAGGCTCTTTTTCTATTTCAAAAGTTTTAGTTTTCGAGGGTAATAGCTACGTCCGTGGAAAAAATGAAGATATTAGACTATTTTATAATTGGACATGGTAAAGAATGTGATTAAAGGTTCTTTTTCTATTTCAAAAGTTTTAGTTTTCAGGGGTAATAGCTATGTTTGTGGAAAAAAATGAAGATATTCGACTATTTTATGATTGCACATGGTAAAGAATGTGTTTAAAGGCTCTTTTTCTATTTCAAAAGTTTTAGTTTTCGGGGGTAATAGCTACGTCCGTGGAAAAAATGAAGATATTAGACTATTTTATGATTGCATAGAATAAGGCTCTTTTTCTATTTCAAAAGTTTTAGTTTTCGAGGGTAATAGCTACGTCCGTGGAAAAAATGAAGATATTAGACTATTTTATGATTGCACATGGTAAAGAATGTGATTAAAGGCTCTTTTTCTATTTCAAAAGTTTTAGTTTTCGGGGGTAATAGCTACGTCCGTGGAAAAAATGAAGATATTAGACTATTTTATGATTGCACATGGTAAAGAATGTGATTAAAGGCTCTTTTTCTATTTCAAAAGTTTTAGTTTTCGAGGGTAATAGCTACGTCTGTGGAAAAATGAAGATATTAGACTATTTTATGATTGCACATGGTAAAGAATGTGATTAAAGGCTCTTTTTCTATTTCAAAAGTTTTAGTTTTCGGGGATAATAGCTATGTTTGTGGAAAAAAATGAAGATATTAGACTATTTTATGATTGCACATGGTAAATAATGTGATTAAAGGCTCTTTTTCTATTCCAAAAGTTTTAGTTTTCGTCCGTGGAAAAAATGAAGATATTAGACTATTTTATGATTGCACATGGTAAAGAATGTGATTAAAGGCTCTTTTTCTATTTCAAAAGTTTTAGTTTTCGGGGGTGATAGCTACGTCCGTGGAAAAAATGAAGATATTAGACTATTTTATGATTCCAATATGATGATATTGGACTATTTTATGATTGAACATGGTAAAGAATGTGATTAAAGGCTCTTTTTCTATTTCAAAAGTTTTAGTTTTCGGGGGTAATAGCTACGTCCGTGGAAAAAATGAAGATATTAGACTATTTTATGATTGCACAGGGTAAGGCTCTTTTTCTATTTCAAAAGTTTTAGTTTTCGAGGGTAATAGCTACGTCCGTGGAAAAAATGAAGATATTAGACTATTTTATGATTGCACATGGTAAAGAATGTGTTTAAAGGCTCTTTTTCTATTTCAAAAGTTTTAGTTTTCGGGGGTAATAGCTACGTCCGTGGAAAAAATTAAGATATTAGACTATTTTATGATTGCATAGGATAAGGCTCTTTTTCTATTTCAAAAGTTTTAGTTTTCGAGGGTAATAGCTACGTCCGTGGAAAAAATGAAGATATTAGACTATTTTATGATTGCACATGGTAAAGAATGTGATTAAAGGCTCTTTTTCTATTTCAAAAGTTTTAGTTTTCTGGGGTAATAGCTACGTCCGTGGAAAAAATGAAGATATTAGACTATTTTATGATTGCACATGGTAAAGAATGTGATTAAAGGCTCTTTTTCTATTTCAAAAGTTTTAGTTTTCGAGGGTAATAGCTACGTCTGTGGAAAAATGAAGATATTAGACTATTTTATGATTGCACATGGTAAAGAATGTGATTAATGGCTCTTTTTCTATTTCAAAAGTTATAGTTTTCGAGGGTAATAGCTACGTCCGCGGAAAAAATGAAGATATTAGACTATTTATGATTGCACAGGGTAAGGCTCTTTTTCTATTTCAAAAGTTTTAGTTTTCGAGGGTAATAGCTACGTCCGTGGAAAAAAAGAAGATATTAGACTATTTTATGATTGCACATTGTAAAGAATGTGATTAAAGGCTCTATTTCTATTTCAAAAGTTTTAGTTTTCGGGGTAATAGCTACGTCCGTGGAAAAAATGAAGATATTAGACTATTTTATGATTGCACAGGGTAAGGCTCTTTTTCTATTTCAAAAGTTTTAGGTTTCGAGGGTAATAGCTACGTCCGTGGAAAAAATGAAGATATTAGACTATTTTATGATTGCACATGGTAAAGAATATGATTAAAGGCTTTTTTTCTATTTCAAAAGTTTTAGTTTTCGGGGGTAATAGCTATGTTTGTGGAAAAAAAAGAAGATATTAGACTATTTTTTGATTGCACATGGTAAAGAATGTGATTAAAGGCTCTTTTTCTATATCAAAAGTTTTAGTTTTCGAGGGTAATAGCAACGTCCGTGGAAAAAATGAAGATATTAGACTATTTTATGATTGCACATGGTAAAGAATGTGATTAAAGGCTCTTTTTCTGTTTCAAAAGTTTTAGTTTTCGGGGGTAATAGCTACGTCCGTGGAAAAAATGAAGATATTAGACTATTTTATGATTGCACAGGGTAAGGCTCTTTTTCTATTTCAAAAGTTTTAGTTTTCGAGGGTAATAGCTACGTCCGTGGAAAAAATGAAGATATTAGACTATTTTATGATTGCACATGGTAAAGAATGTGATTAAAGGCTCTTTTTCTATTTCAAAAGTTTTAGTTTTCGGGGGTAATAGCTACGTCCGTGGAAAAAATGAAGATATTAGACTATTTTATGATTGCACATGGTAAAGAATGTGATTAAAGGCTCTTTTTCTATTTCAAAAGTTTTAGTTTTCGAGGGTTTTAGCTACGTCCGTGGAAAAAATGAAGATATTAGACTATTTTATGATTGCACATGGTAAAGAATATGATTAAAGGCTCTTTTTCTATTTCAAAAGTTTTAGTTTTCGGGGGTAATAGCTATGTTTGTGGAAAACAAAGAAGATATTAGACTATTTTTTGATTGCACATGGTAAAGAATGTGATTAAAGGCTCTTTTTCTATATCAAAAGTTTTAGTTTTCGAGGGTAATAGCTACGTCCGTGGAAAAAATGAAGATATTAGACTATTTTATGATTGAACAGGGTAAGGCTCTTTTTCTATTTCAAAAGTTTTAGTTTTCGAGGGTAATAGCTACGTCCGTGGAAAAAATGAAGATATTAGACTATTTTATGATTGCACATAGTAAAGAATGTGATTAAAGGCTCTTTTTCTATTTCAAAAGTTTTAGTTTTCGAGGATAATAGCTACGTCCGTGGAAAAAAGGAAGATATTAGACTATTTTATAATTGCACATGGTAAAGAATGTGATTAAAGGCTCATTTTTTATTTCAGAAGTTTTAGTTTTCGGGGGTAATAGCTGCGTCCGTGGGAAAAATGAAGATATTAGACTATTTTATGATTGCACAGGGTAAGGCTCTTTTTCTATTTCAAAAGTTTTAGTTTTCGGGGGTAATAGCTATGTTTGTGGAAAAAAATGAAGATATTAGACTATTTTATGATTGCACATGGTAAAGAATGTGATTAAAGGCTCTTTTTCTATTTCAAAAGTTTTAGTTTTCGAGGGTAATAGCTACGTCCGTGGAAAAAATGAAGATATTAGACTATTTTATGATTGGACATGGTAAAGAATGTGATTAAAGGCTCTTTTTCTATTTCAAAAGTTTTAGTTTTCAGAGGTAATAGCTATGTTTGTGGAAAAAAATGAAGATATTCGACTATTTTATGATTGCACATGGTAAAGAATGTGTTTAAAGGCTCTTTTTCTATTTCAAAAGTTTTAGTTTTCGGGGGTAATAGCTACGTCCGTGGAAAAAATGAAGATATTAGACTATTTTATGATTGCATAGGATAAGGCTCTTTTTCTATTTCAAAAGTTTTAGTTTTCGAGGGTAATAGCGACGTCCGTGGAAAAAATGAAGATATTAGACTATTTTATGATTACACATGGTAAAGAATGTGATTAAAGGCTCTTTTTCTATTTCAAAAGTTTTAGTTTTCGGGGGTAATAGCTACGTCCGTGGAAAAAATGAAGATATTAGACTATTTTATGATTGCACATGGTAAAGAATGTGATTAAAGGCTCTTTTCCTATTTCAAAAGTTTTAGTTTTCGAGGGTAATAGCTACGTCTGTGGAAAAATGAAGATATTAGACTATTTTATGATTGCACATGGTAAAGAATGTGATTAAAGGCTCTTTTTCTATTTCAAAAGTTTTAGTTTTCGGGGATAATAGCTATGTTTGTGGAAAAAAATGAAGATATTAGACTATTTTATGATTGCACATGGTAAATAATGTGATTAAAGGCTCTTTTTCTATTTCAAAAGTTTTAGTTTTCGTCCGTGGAAAAAATGAAGATATTAGACTATTTTATGATTGCACATGGTAAAGAATGTGATTAAAGGCTCTTTTTCTATTTCAAAAGTTTTAGTTTTCGGGGGTGATAGCTACGTCCGTGGAAAAAATGAAGATATTAGACTATTTTATGATTCCAATATGATGATATTGGACTATTTTATGATTGAACATGGTAAAGAATGTGATTAAAGGCTCTTTTTCTATTTCAAAAGTTTTAGTTTTCGGGGGTAATAGCTACGTCCGTGGAAAAAATGAAGATATTAGACTATTTTATGATTGCACAGGGTAAGGCTCTTTTTCTATTTCAAAAGTTTTAGTTTTCGAGGGTAATAGCTACGTCCGTGGAAAAAATGAAGATATTAGACTATTTTATGATTGCACATGGTAAAGAATGTGATTAAAGGCTCTTTTTCTATTTCAAAATTTTTAGTTTTCGGGGGTAATAGCTACGTTCTTGGAAAAAATGAAGATATTAGACTATTTTATGATTGCACATGGTAAAGAATGTGATTAAAGGCTCTTTTTCTATTTCAAAAGTTTTAGTTTTCGGGGGTAATAGCTACGTCCTTGGAAAAAATGAAGATATTAGACTATTTTATGATTGCACATGGTAAAGAATGTGATTAAAGGCTCTTTTTCTATTTCAAAAGTTTTAGTTTTCGAGGGTAATAGCTACGTCTGTGGAAAAAATGAAGATATTAGACTATTTTATGATTGCACATGGTAAAGAATGTGATTAAAGGCTCTTTTTCTATTTCAAAAGTTTTAGTTTTCGGGGATAATAGCTATGTTTGTGGAAAAAATGAAGATATTAGACTATTTTATGATTGCACGTGGTAAATAATGTGATTAAAGGCTCTTTTTCTATTTCAAAAGTTTTAGTTTTCGAGGGTAATATCTACGTCCTTGGAAAAAATGAAGATATTAGACTATTTTATGATTGCACATAGTAAAGAATGTGATTAAAGGCTCTTTTTCTATTTCAAAAGTTTTAGTTTCCGGGGGTAATAGCTACGTCTGTGTAAAAAATGAAAACATTAGACTATTTTATGATTGCACATGGTAAAGAATGTGATTAAAGGCTCTTTTTCTATTTCAAAAGTTTTAGTTTTCGAGGCTAATAGTTACGTCCGTGGAAAAATGAAGGTATTGGACTATTTTATGATTGCACATGGTAAAGAATGTGATTAAAGGCTCTTTTTCTATTTCAAAAGTTTTAGTTTTCGAGGGTAATAGCTACGTCCGTGGAAAAAATGAATATATTAGACTATTTTATGATTGCACATGGTAAAGATTGTGATTAAAGGCTCTTTTTCTATTTCAAAAGTTTTAGTTTTCGGGGGTAATAGCTACGTCCGTGGAAAAAATGAAGATATTAGACTATTTTATGATTGCACATGGTAAAGAATGTGATTAAAGGCTCTTTTTCTATTTCAAAAGTTTTAGTTTTCAGGGATAATAGCTATGTTTGTGAAAAAATGAAGATATTAGACTATTTTATGATTGCACATGGTAAAGAATGTGTTTAAAGGCTCTTTTTCTATTTCAAAAGTTTTAGTTTTCGGGGGTAATAGCTACGTCCGTGGAAAAAATGAAGATATTAGACTATTTTATGATTGCACATGGTAAAGAATGTGATTAAAGGCTCTTTTCCTATTTCAAAAGTTTTAGTTTTCGAGGGTAATAGCTACGTGTGGAAAAATGAAGATATTAGACTATTTTATGATTGCACATGGTAAAGAATGTGATTAAAGGCTCTTTTCCTATTTCAAAAGTTTTAGTTTTCGAGGGTAATAGCTACGTATGTTGGAAAAATGAAGATATTAGACTATTTTATGATTGCAAATGGTAAAGAATGTGATTAAAGGCTCTTTTCCTATTTCAAAAGTTTTAGTTTTCGGGGGTAATAGCTACGTCCGTGGAAAAAATGAAGATATTAGACTATTTTATGATTGCACATGGTAAAGAATGTGATTAAAGGCTCTTTTTCTATTTCAAAAGTTTTAGTTTTCGAGGGTAATAGCTACGTGGAAAAAATGAAGATATTAGACTATTTTATGATTGCACATGGTAAAGAATGTGATTAAAGGCTCTTTTTCCTATTTCAAAAGTTTTAGTTTTCGAGGGTAATAGCTATGTCCTTGGAAAAAATGAAGATATTAGACTATTTTATGATTGCACATGGTAAAGAATGTGATTAAAGGCTCTTTTTCTATTTCAAAAGTTTTAGTTTTCGGGGTAATAGCTATGTTTGTAGAAAAAAAAATGAAGATATTAGACTATTTTATGATTGCAAGGGTAAGGCTCTTTTTCTATTTCAAAAGTTTTAGTTTTCGAGGGTAATAGCTACGTCCGTGGAAAAAATGAAGATATTAGACTATTTTATGATTGCACATGGTAAAGAAAGTGATTAAAGGCTCTTTTCCTATGTCACAAGTTTTAGTTTTCGAGGGTAATAGCTACGTATGTTGAAAAAATGAAGATATTAGACAATTTTATGATTGCACATGGTAAAGAATGTGATTAAAGGCTCTTTTTCCTATTTCAAAAGTTTTAGTTTTCGAGGGTAATAGCTACGTCCGTGGAAAAAATGAAGATATTAGACAATTTTATGATTGCACATGGTAAAGAATGTGATTAAAGGCTCTTTTCCTATTTCAAAAGTTTTAGTTTTCGAGGGTAATAGCTACGTATGTTGAAAAAATGAAGATATTAGACTATTTTATGATTGCACATGGTAAAGAATGTGATTAAAGGCTCTTTTCCTATTTCAAAAGTTTTAGTTTTCGAGGGTAATAGCTACGTATGTTGAAAAAATGAAGATATTAGACTATTTTATGATTGCACATGGTAAAGAATGTGATTAAAGGCTCTTTTCCTATTTCAAAAGTTTTAGTTTTCGAGGTAATAGCTACGTATGTTGAAAAAATGAAGATATTAGACTATTTTATGATTGCACATGGTAAAGAATGTGATTAAAGGCCCTTTTTCCTATTTCAAAAGTTTTAGTTTTCGAGGGTAATAGCTACGTTTGTGAAAAAAATGAAGATATTAGACTATTTTATGATTGCAAATGGTAAAGAATGTGATTAAAGGCTCTTTTTCCTATTCAAAAGTTTTAGTTTTCGAGGTAATAGCTACGTCTGTGGAAAAAATGAAGATATTAGACTATTTTATGATTGCACATGGTAAAGAATGTGATTAAAGGCTCTTTTCCTATTTCAAAAGTTTTAGTTTTCGAGGGTAATAGCTACGTATGGAAAAAATGAAGATATTAGACTATTTTATGATTGCACATGGTAAAGAATGTGATTAAAGGCTCTTTTCCTATTTCAAAAGTTTTAGTTTTCGGGTAATAGCTATGTTGTGGAAAAAATGAAGATATTAGACTATTTTATGATTGCACATGGTCAGAATGTGATTAAGGCTCTTTTTCCTATTTCAAAAGTTTTAGTTTTCGAGGGTAATAGCTACGTATGAAAAAAATGAAGATATTAGACTATTTTATGATTGCAAGAATGTGATTAAAGGCTCTTTTCCTATTTCAAAAGTTTTAGTTTTCGAGGGTAATAGCTACGTTTGTTGAAAAAATGAAGATATTAGACTATTTTATGATTGCACATGGTAAAGAATGTGATTAAAGGCTCTTTTCCTATTTCAAAAGTTTTAGTTTTCGAGGGTAATAGCTACGTATGTTGAAAAAATGAAGATATTAGACAATTTTATGATTGCACATGGTAAAGAATGTGATTAAAGGCTCTTTTCCTATTTCAAAAGTTTTAGTTTTCGAGGGTAATAGCTACGTATGTTGAAAAAATGAAGATATTAGACTATTTTATGATTGCACATGGTAAAGAATGTGATTAAAGGCTCTTTTCCTATTTCAAAAGTTTTAGTTTTCGAGGGTAATAGCTACGTATGTTGAAAAAATGAAGATATTAGACTATTTTATGATTGCAAATGGTAAAGAATGTGATTAAAGGCTCTTTTCCTATTTCAAAAGTTTTAGTTTTCGAGGGTAATAGCTACGTATGTTGAAAAAATGAAGATATTAGACTATTTTATGATTGCAAATGGTAAAGAATGTGATTAAAGGCTCTTTTCCTATTTCAAAAGTTTTAGTTTTCGAGGGTAATAGCTATGTGTGAAAAAATGAAGATATTAGACTATTTTATGATTGCACATGGTAAAGAATGTGATTAAAGGCTCTTTTTCTATTTCAAAAGTTTTAGTTTTCGAGGTAATAGCTACGTCTGTGGAAAAAATGAAGATATTAGACTATTTTATGATTTCAAATGGTAAGGCTCTCTTTTCCTATTTCAAAAGTTTTAGTTTTCGAGTGTGATAGCTACGTATGTTGAAAAAATGAAGATATTAGACTATTTTATGATTGCAAATGGTAAAGAATGTGATTAAAGGCTCTTTTCCTATTTCAAAAGTTTTAGTTTTCGAGGGTAATAGCTACCTATGTTGAAAAAATGAAGATATTAGACTATTTTATGATTGCAAATGGTAAAGAATGTGATTAAAGGCTCTTTTCCTATTTCAAAAGTTTTAGTTTTCGAGGGTAATAGCTACGTATGTTGAAAAAATGAAGATATTAGACTATTTTATGATTGCAAATGGTAAAGAATGTGATTAAAGGCTCTTTTCCTATTTCAAAAGTTTTAGTTTTCGAGGGTAATAGCTACGTGTGTTGAAAAAATGAAGATATATTAACTATTTTATGATTGCACATGGTAAAGAATGTGATTAAAGGCTCTTTTCCTATTTCAAAAGTTTTAGTTTTCGAGGGTAATAGCTACGTATGTTAAAAAAATGAAGATATTAGACTATTTTATGATTGCACATGGTAAAGAATGTGATTAAAGGCTCTTTTCCTATTTCAAAAGTTTTAGTTTTCGAGGGTAATAGCTACGTATGTTGAAAAAATGAAGATATTAGACTATTTTATGATTGCACATGGTAATCTCTTTTCTATTTCAAAAGTTTTAGTTTTCGAGGGTAATAGCTACGTTAAAAAATGAAGATATTAGACTATTTTATGATTGCATGGTAAAGAATGTGATTAAATCTTTTCCTATTTCAAAAGTTTAGTTTTCGAGGGTAATAGCTACGTATGTTTAAAAAATGAAGATATTAGACTATTTTATGATTGCAAATGGTAAAGAATATGATTAAAGGCTCTTTTCCTATTTCAAAAGTTTTAGTTTTCGAGGGTAATAGCTACGTGTTGAAAAATGAAGATATTAGACTATTTTATGATTGCAAGAATGTGATTAAAGGCTCTTTTTCTATTTCAAAAGTTTTAGTTTTCGAGGGTAATAGCTATGTGTGTTGAAAAAATGAAGATATTAGACTATTTTATGATTGCACATGGTAAAGAATGTGATTAAAGGCTCTTTTCCTATTTCAAAAGTTTTAGTTTTCGAGGGTAATAGCTACGTATGTTGAAAAAATGAAGATATTAGACTATTTTATGATTGCACATGGTAAAGAATGTGATTAAAGGCTCTTTTCCTATGTCAAAAGTTTTAGTTTTCGAGGGTAATAGCTACGTATGTTGAAAAAAATGAAGATATTAGACAATTTTATGATTGCACATGGTAAAGAATGTGATTAAAGGCTCTTTTCCTATGTCAAAAGTTTTAGTTTTCGAGGGTAATAGCTACGTATGTTGAAAAATGAAGATATTAGACTATTTTATGATTGCAAATGGTAAAGAATGTGATTAAAGGCTCTTTTCCTATTTCAAAAGTTTTAGTTTTCGAGGGTAATAGCTACGTATGTTGAAAAAATGAAGATATTAGACTATTTTATGATTGCACATGGTAAAGAATGTGATTAAAGGCTCTTTTCCTATTTCAAAAGTTTTAGTTTTCGAGGGTAATAGCTAAGTGTGAAAAAATGAAGATATTAGACAATTTTATGATTGCAAATGGTAAAGAATGTGATTAAAGGCTCCTTTCCTATGTCAAAAGTTTTAGTTTTCGAGGGTAATAGCTACGTATGAAGAAAAAATGAAGATATTAGACTATTTTATGATTGCAAATGGTAAAGAATGTGATTAAAGCCTCTTTTCCTATTTCAAAAATTTTAGTTTTCGAGGGTAATAGCTACGTGTGTTGAAAAAATGAATATATTAAACTATTTTATGATTGCATATGGTAAAGAATGTGATTAAAGGCTCTTTTCCTATTTCAAAAGTTTTAGTTTTCGAGGGTAATAGCTACGTATGTTGAAAAAATGAAGATGTTAGACTATTTTATGATTGCACATGGTAAAGAATGTGATTAAAGGCTCTTTTCCTATTTCAAAAGTTTTAGTTTTCGAGGGTTATAGCTACGTATGTTGAAAAAAATGAAGATATTAGACTATTTTATGATTGCACATGGTAATCTCTTTTCATATTTCAAAAGTTTTAGTTTTCGAGGGTAATAGCTACGTATTTTTAAAAAATGAAGATATTAGACTATTTTATGATTGCAAATGGTAATCTCTTTTCCTATTTCAAAAGTTTAGTTTTCGAGGGTAATAGCTACGTATGTTTAAAAAATGAAGATATTAGACTATTTTATGATTGCAAATGGTAAAGAATATGATTAAAGGCTCTTTTCCTATGTCAAAAGTTTTAGTTTTCGAGGGTAATAGCTACGTAAGTTGAAAAAATGAAGATATTAGACTATTTTATGATTGCAAATGGTAAAGAATGTGATTAAAGCCTCTTTTCCTATTTCAAAAATTTTAGTTTTCGAGGGTAATAGCTACGTGTGTTGAAAAAATGAAGATATTAAACTATTTTATGATTGCACATGGTAAAGAATGTGATTAAAGGCTCTTTTCCTATTTCAAAAGTTTTAGTTTTCGAGGGTAATAGCTACGTATGTTGAAAAAATGAAGATATTAGACTATTTTATGATTGCACATGGTAAAGAATGTGATTAAAGGCTCTTTTCCTATGTCAAAAGTTTTAGTTTTCGAGGGTAATAGCTACGTATGTTGAAAAAATGAAGGAATTAGACAATTTTATGATTGCACATGGTAAAGAATGTGATTAAAGGCTCTTTTCCTGTGTCAAAAGTTTTAGTTTTCGAGGGTAATAGCTACGTATGTTGAAAAAATGAAGATATTAGACTATTTTATGATTGCAAATGGTAAAGAATGTGATTAAAGGCTCTTTTCCTATTTCAAAAGTTTTAGTTTTCGAAGGTAATAGCTACGTATGTTGAAAAATTGAAGATATTAGACTATTTTATGATTGCACATGGTAAAGAATGTGATTAAAGGCTCTTTTCCTATTTCAAAAGTTTAAGTTTTCGAGGGTAATAGCTACGTATGTTGAAAAAATGATGATATTAGGCTATTTTATGATTGCACATGGTAAAGAATGTGAATAAAGGCTCTTTTCCTATTTCAAAAGTTTTAGTTTTCGAGGGTAATACCTTTGTCTGTGGAAAAAATGAAGATATTAGACTATTTTATGATTGCAAATGGTAAAGAATGTGATTAAAGGCTCTTTTCCTATTTCAAAAGTTTTAGTTTTCGAGGGTAATAGCTACGTTTGTTGAAAAAATGAAGATATTAGACTATTTTATGATTGCAAATGGTAAAGAATGTGATTAAAGGCTTTTTTCCTATTTCAAAAGTTTTAGTTTTCGAGGGTAATAGCTACGTATGTTGAAAAAATGAAGATATTAGAAAATGTTATGATTGCAAATGGTAAAGAATGTGATTAAAGGCTCTTTTCCTATTTCAAAAGTTTTAGTTTTCGATGGTACTAGCTACGTATGTTGAAAAAATGAAGATATTAGACAATTTTATGATTGTACATGGTAAAGAATGTGATTAAAGGCTCTTTTCCTATTTCAAAAGTTTTAGTTTTCGAGAGTAATAGCTTTGTCTGTGGAAAAAATGAAGATATTAGACTATTTTATGATGGCAAATGGTAATCTCTTTTCCTGTTTCAAAAGTTTTAGTTTTCGAGGGTAATAGCTATGTATGTTTAAAGAATGAAGATATTAGACTATTTTATGATTGCAAATGGTAAAGAATGTGATTAAAGGCTCTTTTCCTATTTCAAAAGTTTTAGTTTTTGAGGGTAATAGCTACGTATGTTGAAAAAATGAAGATTTTAGACTATTTTATGATTGCACATGGTAATGAATTCGATTAAAGGCTCTTTTCCTATTTCAAAAGTTTTAGTTTTCGAGGGTAATAGCTACGTATGTTGAAAAATGAAAATATTAGACAATTTTATGATTGCACATTGTAAAGAATGTGATTAAAGGCTCTTTTCCTATTTCAAAAGTTTTAGTTTTCGAGGGTAATAGCTAGGTATGTTGAAAAAATGAAGATATTAGACAATTTTATGATTGCACATGGTAAAGAATGTGATTAAAGGCTCTTTTCCTATTTCAAAAGTTTTAGTTTTCGAGGGTAATAGCTACGTATGTTGAAAAAATGAAGATATTAGACAATTTTATAATTGCACATGGCAAAGAATGTGATTAAAGGCTCTTTTCCTATTTCAAAAGTTTTAGTTTTCGAGGGTAATAGCTACGTATGTTGAAAAATTGAAGATATTAGACAACTTTATGATTGCACATGGTAAAGAATGTGATTAAAGGCTCTTTTCCTATGTCAAAAGTTTTAGTTTTCGAGTGTAATAGCTACGTATGTTGAAAAAATGAAGATATTAGACTATTTTATGATTGCAAATGGAAAAGAATGTGATTAAAGGCTCTTTTCCTATTTCAAAAGTTTTAGTTTTCGAGGGTAATAGCTACGTATGTTGAAAAAATGAAGATATTAGACTATTTTATGATTGCACATGGTAAAGAATGTGATTAAAGGCTCTTTTCCTATTTCAAAAGTTTTAGTTTTCGAGGGTAATTAGCTGTCTGTGGAAAAAATGAAGATATTAGACAATTTTATGATTGCAAATGGTAAAGAATGTGATTAAAGGCTCTTTTCCTTTCAAAAGTTTTAGTTTTCGAGGGTAATAGCTACGTATGGAAAAAATGAAGATATTAGACTATTTTATGATTGCAATGGTAAAGAATGTGATTAAAGCCTCTTTTCCTATTTCAAAAGTTTTAGTTTTCGAGGGTAATAGCTACGTGTGTTGAAAAAATGAAGATATTAGACTATTTTATGATTGCACATGGTAAAGAATGTGATTAAAGGCTCTTTTCCTATTTCAAAAGTTTTAGTTTTCGAGGGTAATAGCTACGTATGTTGAAAAAATGAAGATGTTAGACTATTTTATGATTGCACATGGTAAAGAATGTGATTAAAGGCTCTTTTCCTATTTCAAAAGTTTTAGTTTTCGAGGGTAATAGCTACGTATGTTGAAAAATGAAGATATTAGACTATTTTATGATTGCACATGGTAATCTCTTTTCTATTTCAAAAGTTTTAGTTTTCGAGGGTAATAGCTACGTATTTTTAAAAAATGAAGATATTAGACTATTTTATGATTGCAAATGGTAATCTCTTTTCCTATTTCAAAAGTTTAGTTTTCGAGGGTAATAGCTACGTATGTTTAAAAAATGAAAATATTAGACTATTTTATGATTGCAAATGGTAAAGAATATGATTAAAGGCTCTTTTCCTATGTCAAAAGTTTTAGTTTTCGAGGGTAATAGCTACGTAAGTTGAAAAAATGAAGATATTAGACTATTTTATGATTGCAAATGGTAAAGAATGTGATTAAAGCCTCTTTTCCTATTTCAAAAATTTTAGTTTTCGAGGGTAATAGCTACGTGTGTTGAAAAAATGAAGATATTAAACTATTTTATGATTGCACATGGTAAAGAATGTGATTAAAGGCTCTTTTCCTATTTCAAAAGTTTTAGTTTTCGAGGGTAATAGCTACGTATGTTGAAAAAATGAAGATATTAGACTATTTTATGATTGCACATGGTAAAGAATGTGATTAAAGGCTCTTTTCCTATGTCAAAAGTTTTAGTTTTCGAGGGTAATAGCTACGTATGTTGAAAAAATGAAGGAATTAGACAATTTTATGATTGCACATGGTAAAGAATGTGATTAAAGGCTCTTTTCCTGTGTCAAAAGTTTTAGTTTTCGAGGGTAATAGCTACGTATGTTGAAAAAATGAAGATATTAGACTATTTTATGATTGCAAATGGTAAAGAATGTGATTAAAGGCTCTTTTCCTATTTCAAAAGTTTTAGTTTTCGAAGGTAATAGCTACGTATGTTGAAAAATTGAAGATATTAGACTATTTTATGATTGCACATGGTAAAGAATGTGATTAAAGGCTCTTTTCCTATTTCAAAAGTTTAAGTTTTCGAGGGTAATAGCTACGTATGTTGAAAAAATGATGATATTAGGCTATTTTATGATTGCACATGGTAAAGAATGTGAATAAAGGCTCTTTTCCTATTTCAAAAGTTTTAGTTTTCGAGGGTAATACCTTTGTCTGTGGAAAAAATGAAGATATTAGACTATTTTATGATTGCAAATGGTAAAGAATGTGATTAAAGGCTCTTTTCCTATTTCAAAAGTTTTAGTTTTCGAGGGTAATAGCTACGTTTGTTGAAAAAATGAAGATATTAGACTATTTTATGATTGCAAATGGTAAAGAATGTGATTAAAGGCTTTTTTCCTATTTCAAAAGTTTTAGTTTTCGAGGGTAATAGCTACGTATGTTGAAAAAATGAAGATATTAGAAAATTTTATGATTGCAAATGGTAAAGAATGTGATTAAAGGCTCTTTTCCTATTTCAAAAGTTTTAGTTTTCGATGGTACTAGCTACGTATGTGAAAAAATGAAGATATTAGACAATTTTATGATTGTACATGGTAAAGAATGTGATTAAAGGCTCTTTTCCTATTTCAAAAGTTTTAGTTTTCGAGAGTAATAGCTTTGTCTGTGGAAAAAATGAAGATATTAGACTATTTTATGGTTGCAAATGGTAATCTCTTTTCCTGTTTCAAAAGTTTTAGTTTTCGAGGGTAATAGCTATGTATGTTTAAAGAATGAAGATATTAGACTATTTTATGATTGCAAATGGTAAAGAATGTGATTAAAGGCTCTTTTCCTATTTCAAAAGTTTTAGTTTTTGAGGGTAATAGCTACGTATGTTGAAAAAATGAAGATTTTAGACTATTTTATGATTGCACATGGTAATGAATTCGATTAAAGGCTCTTTTCCTATTTCAAAAGTTTTAGTTTTCGAGGGTAATAGCTACGTATGTTGAAAAATGAAAATATTAGACAATTTTATGATTGCACATTGTAAAGAATGTGATTAAAGGCTCTTTTCCTATTTCAAAAGTTTTAGTTTTCGAGGGTAATAGCTAGGTATGTTGAAAAAATGAAGATATTAGACAATTTTATGATTGCACATGGTAAAGAATGTGATTAAAGGCTCTTTTCCTATTTCAAAAGTTTTAGTTTTCGAGGGTAATAGCTACGTATGTTGAAAAAATGAAGATATTAGACAATTTTATAATTGCACATGGCAAAGAATGTGATTAAAGGCTCTTTTCCTATTTCAAAAGTTTTAGTTTTCGAGGGTAATAGCTACGTATGTTGAAAAATTGAAGATATTAGACAACTTTATGATTGCACATGGTAAAGAATGTGATTAAAGGCTCTTTTCCTATGTCAAAAGTTTTAGTTTTCGAGTGTAATAGCTACGTATGTGAAAAAATGAAGATATTAGACTATTTTATGATTGCAAATGGAAAAGAATGTGATTAAAGGCTCTTTTCCTATTTCAAAAGTTTTAGTTTTCGAGGGTAATAGCTACGTATGTTGAAAAAATGAAGATATTAGACTATTTTATGATTGCACATGGTAAAGAATGTGATTAAAGGCTCTTTTCCTATTTCAAAAGTTTTAGTTTTCGATGGTACTAGCTACGTATGTTGAAAAAATGAAGATATTAGACAATTTTATGATTGTACATGGTAAAGAATGTGATTAAAGGCTCTTTTCCTATTTCAAAAGTTTTAGTTTTCGAGAGTAATAGCTTTGTCTGTGGAAAAAATGAAGATATTAGACTATTTTATGTTGCAAATGGTAATCTCTTTTCCTGTTTCAAAAGTTTTAGTTTTCGAGGGTAATAGCTATGTATGTTTAAAGAATGAAGATATTAGACTATTTTATGATTGCAAATGGTAAAGAATGTGATTAAAGGCTCTTTTCCTATTTCAAAAGTTTTAGTTTTTGAGGGTAATAGCTACGTATGTTGAAAAAATGAAGATTTTAGACTATTTTATGATTGCACATGGTAATGAATTGATTAAAGGCTCTTTTCCTATTTCAAAAGTTTTAGTTTTCGAGGGTAATAGCTACGTGTTGAAAAATGAAGATATTAGACTATTTTATGATTGCACATTGTAAAGAATGTGATTAAAGGCTCTTTTCCTATTTCAAAAGTTTTAGTTTTCGAGGGTAATAGCTAGGTGTGAAAAAATGAAGATATTAGACTATTTTATGATTGCACATGGTAAAGAATGTGATTAAAGGCTCTTTTCCTATTTCAAAAGTTTTAGTTTTCGAGGGTAATAGCTACGTATGTTGAAAAAATGAAGATATTAGACTATTTTATGATTGCACATGGCAAAGAATGTGATTAAAGGCTCTTTTCTATTTCAAAAGTTTTAGTTTTCGAGGGTAATAGCTACGTATGTTGAAAAATGAAGATATTAGACTATTTTATGATTGCACATGGTAAAGAATGTGATTAAAGGCTCTTTTCCTATTTCAAAAGTTTTAGTTTTCGAGGGTAATAGCTACGTATGTTGAAAAAATGAAGATATTAGACTATTTTATGATTGCAAATGGAAAAGAATGTGATTAAAGGCTCTTTTCCTATTTCAAAAGTTTTAGTTTTCGAGGGTAATAGCTACGTATGTTGAAAAAATGAAGATATTAGACTATTTTATGATTGCACATGGTAAAGAATGTGATTAAAGGCTCTTTTCCTATTTCAAAAGTTTTAGTTTTTCGAGGGTAATTGCTTTGTCTGTGGAAAAAATGAAGATATTAGACAATTTTATGATTGCACATGGTAAAGAATGTGATTAAAGGCTCTTTTCCTATTTCAAAAGTTTTAGTTTTCGAGGGTAATAGCTACGTATGTTGAAAAAATGAAGGTATTAGACCATTTTATGATTGCACATGGTAAAGAATGTGATTAAAGGCTCTTTTCCTATGTCAAAAGTTTTAGTTTTCGAGGGTAATAGCTACGTATGTTGAAAAAATGAAGATATTAGACTATTTTATGATTACAAATGGTAAAGAATGTGATTAAAGGCTCTTTTCCTATTTCAAAAGTTTTAGTTTTCGAAGGTAATAGCTACGTATGTTGAAAAATTGAAGATATTAGACTATTTTATGATTGCACATGGTAAAGAATGTGATTAAAGGCTCTTTTCCTATTTCAAAAGTTTTAGTTTTCGAGGGTAATAGCTACGTATGTTGAAAAAATGAAGATATTAGACAATTTTATGATTGCAAATGGTAAAGAATGTGATTAAAGGCTCCTTTCCTATGTCAAAAGTTTTAGTTTTCGAGTGTAATAGCTACGTATGAAGAAAAAATGAAGATATTAGACTACTTTATGATTGCAAATGGTAAAGAATGTGATTAAAGGCTCTTTTCCTATTTCAAAAGTTTTAGTTTTCGAGGGTAATAGCTACGTATGTTGAAAAAATGAAGATATTAGACAATTTTCTGATTGCACATGGTAAAGAATGTGATTAAAGGCTCTTTTCCTATTTCAAAAGTTTTAGTTTTCGAGAGTAATAGCTTTGTCTGTGGAAAAAATGAAGATATTAGACTATTTTATGATTTCAAATGGTAATCTCTTTTCCTATTTCAAAAGTTTTAGTTTTCGAGGGTAATAGCTACGTATGAAGAAAAAATGAAGATATTAGACTATTTTATGATTGCAAATGGTAAAGAATGTGATTAAAGGCTCTTTTCCTATTTCAAACGTTTTAGTTTTCGAGGGTAATAGCTACGTATGTTGAAAAAATGAAGATATTAGACTATTTTATGATTGCACATGGTAAAGAATGTGATTAAAGGCTCTTTTCCTATTTCAAACGTTTTAGTTTTCGAGGGTAATAGCTACGTATGTTGAAAAAATGAAGATATTAGACTATTTTATGATTGCACATGGTAAAGAATGTGATTAAAGGCTCTTTTCCTATTTCAAAAGTTTTAGTTTTCGAGGGTAATAGCTACGTATGTTGAAAAAATGAAGATATTAGACAATTTTATGATTGCACATGGTAAAGAATGTGATTAAAGGCTCTTTTCCTATTTCAAAAGTTTTAGTTTTCGAGGGTAATAGCTACGTATGTTGAAAAAATGAAGATATTAGACAATTTTATGATGGCACATGGTAAAGAATGTGATTAAAGGCTCTTTTCCTATGTCAAAAGTTTTAGTTTTCGAGGGTAATAGCTACGTATGTTGAAAAAATGAAGATATTAGACTATTTTATTATTGCAAATGGTAAAGAATGTGATTAAAGGCTCTTTTCCTATTTCAAAAGTTTTAGTTTTCGAGGGTAATAGCTACGTATGTTGAAAAAATGAAGATATTAGACAATTTTATGATTGCAAATGGTAAAGAATGTGATTAAAGGCTCTTTTCCTATGTCAAAAGTTTTAGTTTTCGAGGGTAATAGCTACGTATGAAGAAAAAATGAAGGTATTAGACAATTTTATGATTGCAAATGGTAAAGAATGTGATCAAAGGCTCTTTTCCTATGTCAAAAGTTCTAGTTTTCGAGGGTAATAGCTACGTATGTTGAAAAAATGAAGATATTAGACTATTTTATGATTGCAAATGGTAAAGAATGTGATTAAAGCCTCTTTTCCTATTTCAAAAAATTTAGTTTTCGAGGGTAATAGCTACGTGTGTTGAAAAAATGAGATATTAAACTATTTTATGATTGCACATGGTAAAGAATGTGATTAAAGGCTCTTTTCCTATTTCAAAAGTTTTAGTTTTCGAGGGTAATAGCTACGTATGTTGAAAAAATGAAGATATTAGACTATTTTATGATTTCACATGGTAAAGAATGTGATTAAAGGCTCTTTTCCTATTTCAAAAGTTTTAGTTTTCGAGGGTTATAGCTACGTATGTTGAAAAAATGAAGATATTAGACTATTTTATGATTGCACATGGTAATCTCTTTTCATATTTCAAAAGTTTTAGTTTTCGAGGGTAATAGCTACGTATTTTTAAAAAATGAAGATATTAGACTATTTTATGATTGCAAATGGTAAAGAATATGATTAAAGGCTCTTTTCCTATGTCAAAAGTTTTAGTTTTTCGAGGGTAATAGCTACGTAAGTTGAAAAAATGAAGATATTAGACTATTTTATGATTGAAAATGGTAAAGAATGTGATTAAAGCCTCTTTTCCTATTTCAAAAATTTTAGTTTTCGAGGGTAATAGCTACGTGTGTTGAAAAAATGAAGATATTAAACTATTTTATGATTGCACATGGTAAAGAATGTGATTAAAGGCTCTTTTCCTATTTCAAAAGTTTTAGTTTTCGAGGGTTATAGCTACGTATGTTGAAAAAATGAAGATGTTAGACTATTTTATGATTGCACATGGTAATCTCTTTTCTTATTTCAAAAGTTTTAGTTTTCGAGGGTAATAGCTACGTATTTTTAAAAAATGAAGATATTAGACTATTTTATGATTGCAAATGGTAATCTCTTTTCCTATTTCAAAAGTTTTAGTTTTCGAGGGTAATAGCTACGTATGTTTAAAAAACGAAGATATTAAACTATTTTATGATTGCAAATGGTAAAGAATGTGATTAAAGGCTCTTTTCCTATGTCAAAAGTTTTAGTTTTCGAGGGTAATAGCTACGTATGTTGAAAAAATGAAGATATTGGACTATTTTATGATTGCAAATGGTAAAGAATGTGAATAAAGGCTCTTTTCCTATTTCAAAAGTTTTAGTTTTCGAGGGTAATAGCTAGTATGTGAAAAAATGAAGATATTAGACTATTTTATGATTGCACATGGTAAAGAATGTGATTAAAGGCTCTTTTTCCTATTTCAAAAGTTTTAGTTTTCGAGGGTAATAGCTACATATGTTGAAAAAATGAAGATATTAGACAATTTTATGATTGCACATGGTAAAGAATGTGATTAAAGGCTCTTTTCCTATTTCAAAAGTTTTAGTTTTCGAGGGTAATAGCTACGTATGTTGAAAAAATGAAGATATTAGACAATTTTATGATTGCAAATGGTAAAGAATGTGATTAAAGGCTCTTTTCCTATGTCAAAAGTTTTAGTTTTCGAGTGTAATAGCTACGTATGTTGAAAAAATGAAGATATTAGACTATTTTATGATTGCACATGGTGAAGAATGTGATTAAAGGCTCTTTTTCTATTTCAAAAGTTTTAGTTTTCGAGGGTAATAGCTACGTCCGTGGAAAAAATGAAGATATTAGACTATTTTATGATTGCACATGGTAAAGAATGTGATTAAAGGCTCTTTTCTATTTCAAAAGTTTTAGTTTTCGAGGGTAATAGCTACGTCCGTGGAAAAAATGAAGATATTAGACTATTTTATGATTGCACATGGTAAAGAATGTGATTTTAGGCTATTTTCTATTTCAAAAGTTTTAGTTTTCGAGGGTAATAGCTATGTTGGAAAAAATGAAGATATTAGACAATTTTATGATTGCACATGGTAAAGAATGTGATTAAAGGCTCTTTTCTATTTCAAAAGTTTTAGTTTTCGAGGGTAATAGCTACGTTGTGAAAAAATGAAGATATTAGACTATTTTATGATTGCAAAGGGTAAAGAATGTGATTAAAGGCTCTTTTCTATTTCAAAAGTTTTAGTTTTCGAGGGTAATAGCTACGTATGTGAAAAAATGAAGATATTAGGACTATTTTATGATTGCACATGGTAAAGAATGTGATTAAAGGCTCTTTTCTATTTCAAAAGTTTTAGTTTTTGAGGGTAATAGCTATGTTGTGGAAAAAATGAAGATATTAGACTATTTTATGATTGCACATGGTAAAGAATGTGATTAAAGGCTCTTTTCTATTTCAAAAGTTTTAGTTTTCGAGGGTAATAGCTACGTCCGTGGAAAAAATGAAGATATTAGACTATTTTATGATTGCACATGGTAAAGAATGTGATTAAAGGCTCTTTTCTATTTCAAAAGTTTTAGTTTTGAGGGTAATAGCTACATCCGTGGAAAAAATGAAGATATTAGACTATTTTATGATTGCACATGGTAAAGAATGTGATTAAAGGCTCTTTTTCTATTTCAAAAGTTTTAGTTTTCGGAGGTAATAGCTACGTGGAAAAAATGAAGATATTAGACTATTTTATGATTGCACATGGTAAAGAATGTGATTAAAGGCTTTTTCTATTTCAAAAGTTTTAGTTTTCGGGTAATAGCTATGTCTGTGGAAAAAATGAAGATATTAGACTATTTTATGATTGCACATGGTAAAGAATGTGATTAAAGGCTCTTTTTCTATTTCAAAAGTTTTAGTTTTCGAGGGTAATAGCTACGTATGTGGAAAAAATGAAGATATTAGACTATTTTATGATTGCACATGGTAAAGAATGTGATTAAAGGCTCTTTTTCTATTTCAAAAGTTTTAGTTTTCGAGGGTAATAGCTACGTATGTGGAAAAAATGAAGATTTAGACTATTTTATGATTGCACATGGTAAAGAATGTGATTAAAGGCTCTTTTTCTATTTCAAAAGTTTTAGTTTTCGGGGTAATAGCTATGTTTGTGGAAAAAAATGAAAATATTAGACTATTTTATGATTGCACATGGTAAAGAATGTGATTAAAGGCTCTTTTTCTATTTCAAAAGTTTTAGTTTTCGAGGGTAATAGCTATGTTTGTGGAAAAAATGAAGATATTAGACTATTTTATGATTGCACATGGTGAAGAATGTGATTAAAGGCTCTTTTTCTATTTCAAAAGTTTTAGTTTTCGAGGGTAATAGCTACGTCCGTGGAAAAAATGAAGATATTAGACTATTTTATGATTGCACATGGTGAAGAATGTGATTAAAGGCTCTTTTTCTATTTCAAAAGTTTTAGTTTTCGGGGTAATAGCTACGTGTGGAAAAAATGAAGATATTAGACTATTTTATGATTGCACATGGTGAAGAATGTGATTAAAGGCTCTTTTTCTATTTCAAAAGTTTTAGTTTTCGGGGTAATAGCTACGTCCGTGGAAAAAATGAAGATATTAGACTATTTATGATTGCACAGGGTAAAGCTCTTTTTCTATTTCAAAAGTTTTAGTTTTCGGGGGTAATAGCTATGTTTGTGGACAAAAATGAAGATATTAGACTATTTTTATGATTGCACATGGTAAAGAATGTGATTAAAGGCTCTTTTTCTATTCAAAAGTTTTAGTTTTCGAGGGTAATAGCAACGTCTGTGGAAAAAATGAAGATATTAGACTATTTTATGATTGGTAAAGAATGTGATTAAAGGCTCTTTTTCTATTTCAAAAGTTTTAGTTTTCGAGGGTAATAGCTACGTCCGTGGAAAAAATGAATGATATTAGACTATTTTATGATTGCACATAGTAAAGAATGTGATTAAAGGCTCTTTTTCTATTTCAAAAGTTTTAGTTTTCGAGGGTAATAGCTACGTCCATGGAAAAAATGAAGATATTAGACTATTTTATGATTGCACATGGTAAAGAATGTGATTAAAGGCTCTTTTTCTATTTCAAAAGTTTTAGTTTTCGGGTAATAGCTACGTCCGTGGGAAAAATGAAGATATTAGACTATTTTATGATTGCACATGGTAAAGGGATTAAAGGCTCTTTTTCTATTTCAAAAGTTTTAGTTTTCGGGGGTAATAGCTATGTTTGTGGAAAAAAATGAAGATATTAGACTATTTTATGATTGCACATGGTAAAGAATGTGATTAAAGGCTCTTTTTCTATTTCAAAAGTTTTAGTTTTCGGGGGTAATAGCTACGTCCGTGGAAAAAATGAAGATATTAGACTATTTTATGATTGCATAAAGAATGTGATTAAAGGCTCTTTTTCTATTTCAAAAGTTTTAGTTTTCAAGGTTAATAGCTACGTCCGTGGAAAAAATGAAGATATTAGACTATTTTATGATTGCACATGGTAAAGAATATGATTAAAGGCTCTTTTTCTATTTCAAAAGTTTTAGTTTTCGGGGGTAATAGCTACGTCCGTGGAAAAAATGAAGATATTAGACTATTTTATGATTGCACATGGTAAAGAATGTGATTAAAGGCTCTTTTTCTATTTCAAAAGTTTTAGTTTTCGAGGGTAATAGCTACGTCTGTGGAAAAAAATGAAGATATTAGACTATTTTATGATTGCACATGGTAAAGAATGTGATTAAAGGCTCTTTTTCTATTTCAAAAGTTTTAGTTTTCGAGGGTAATAGCTACGTTGTGGAAAAAAATGAAGATATTAGACTATTTTATGATTGCACATGTTAAACAATGTGATTAAAGGCTCTTTTTCTATTTCAAAAGTTTTAGTTTTCGAGGGTAATAGCTATGTCCGTGGAAAAAATGAAGATATTAGACTATTTTATGATTGCACATGGTAAAGAATGTGATTAAAGGCTCTTTTTCTATTTCAAAAGTTTTAGTTTTCGGGGGTGATAGCTACGTCCGTGGAAAAAATGAAGTTATTAGACTATTTTATGATTGCACAGGGTAGGGCTCTTTTTCTATTTCAAAAGTTTTAGTTTTCGAGGGTAATAGCTACGTCCGTGGAAAAAATGAAGATATTAGACTATTTTATGATTGTACATGGTAAAGAATGTGATTAAAGGCTCTTTTTCTATTTCAAAAGTTTTAGTTTTCGGGGGTAATAGCTACGTCCGTGGAAAAAATGAAGATATTAGACTATTTTATGATTGCACATGGTAAAGGATGTGATTAAAGGCTCTTTTTCTATTTCAAAAGTTTTAGTTTTCGAGGGTAATAGCTACGTCTGTGGAAAAAATGAAGATAATAGACTATTTTATGATTGCACATGGTACAGAATGTGATTAAAGCCTCTTTTTCTATTTCAAAAGTTTTAGTTTTCGGGGATAATAGCTATGTAGGTGGAAAAAAATGAACATATTAGACTATTTTATGATTGCACATGGTAAATAATGTGATTAAAGGCTCTTTTTCTATTTCAAAAGTTTTAGTTTTCGAGGGTAATAGCTACGTCCGTGGAAAAAATGAAGATATTAGACTATTTTATGATTGCACATGATAAAGAATGTGATTAAAGGCTCTTTTTCTATTTCAAAAGTTTTAGTTTTCGGGGGTGATAGCTACGTCCGTGGAAAAAATGAAGATATTAGACTATTTTATGATTGCACATGGTAAAGAATGTGATTAAAGGCTCTTTTTCTATTTCAAAAGTTTTAGTTTTCGAGGCTAATAGCTACGTCCGTGGAAAAATGAAGATATTAGACTATTTTATGATTGCACATGGTAAAGAATGTGATTAAAGGCTCTTTTTCTATTTCAAAAGTTTTAGTTTTCGAGGGTAATAGCTACGTCCGTGGAAAAAATGAATATATTAGACTATTTTATGATTGCACATGGTAAAGAATGTGATTAAAGGCTCTTTTTCTATTTCAAAAGTTTTAGATTTCGGGGGTAATAGCTACGTCCGTGGAAAAAATGAAGATATTAGACTATTTTATGATTGCACATGGTAAAGAATGTGATTAAAGGCTCTTTTTCTATTTCATAAGTTTTAGTTTTCAGGGGTAATAGCTGTTTGTGGAAGAAATGAAGATATTAGACTATTTTATGATTGCACATGGTAAAGAATGTGTTTAAAGGCTCTTTTTCTATTTCAAAAGTTTTAGTTTTCGGGGGTAATAGCTACGTCCGTGGAAAAAATGAAGATATTAGACTATTTTATGATTGCACAGGGTAAGGCTCTTTTTCTATTTCAAAAGTTTTAGTTTTCGAGGGTAATAGCTACGTCCGTGGAAAAAACGAAGATATCAGACTATTTTATCATTGCACATGGTAAAGAATGTGATTAAAGGCTCTTTTTTTATTTCAAAAGTTTTAGTTTTCGGGGTAATAGCTATGTTTGTGGAAAAAAATGAAGATATTAGACTATTTTATGATTGCACATGGTAAATAATGTGATTAAAGGCTCTTTTTCTATTTCAAAAGTTTTAGTTTTCGAGGGTAATAGCTACGTCCGTGGAAATAATGAAGATATTAGACTATTTTATGATTGCACTGGGTAAGGCTCTTTTTCTATTTCAAAAGTTTTAGTTTTCGAGGGTAATAGCTACGTCCGTGGAAAAAATGAAGATATTAGACTATTTTATGATTGCACAGGGTAAGGCTCTTTTTCTATTTCAATAGTTTTAGTTTTCGAGGGTAATAGCTACGTCCGTGGAAAAAATGAAGATATTAGACTATTTTATGATTGCACAGGGTAAGGCTCTTTTTCTATTTCAAAAGTTTTAGTTTTCAGGGATAATAGCTATGTTTGTGGAAAAAAATGAAGATATTAGACTATTTTATGATTGCACATGGTAAAGAATGTGTTTAAAGGCTCTTTTTCTATTTCAAAAGTTTTACTTTTCGGGGGTAATAGCTACGTCCGTGCAAAAAATGAAGATATTAGACTATTTTATGATTGCATAGGGTAAGGCTCTTTTTCTATATCAAAAGTTTTAGTTTTCGAGGGTAATAGCTACGTCCGTGGAAAAAATGAAGATATTAGACTATTTTATGATTGCACAGGGTAAGGCTCTTTTTCTATTTCAAAAGTTTTAGTTTTCGAGGGTAATAGCTACGTCCGTGGAAAAAATGAAGATATTAGACTATTTTATGATTGCACATGGTAAAGAATGTGATTAAAGGCTCTTTTTCTATTTCAAAAGTTTTAGTTTTCTGGGGTAATAGCTACGTCCGTGGAAAAAATGAAGATATGAGACTATTTTATGATTGCACAGGGTAAGGCTCTTTTTCTATATCAAAAGTTTTAGTTTTCGAGGGTAATAGCTACGTCCGTGGAAAAAATGAAGATATTAGACTATTTTATGATTGCACAGGGTAAGGCTCTTTTTCTATTTCAAAAGTTTTAGTTTTCGAGGGTAATAGCTACGTCCGTGGAAAAAATGAAGATATTAGACTATTTTATGATTACATAGTAAAAAATGTGATTAAAGGCTCTTTTTCTATTTCAAAAGTTTTAGTTTTCGAGGATAATAGCTACGTCCGTGGAAAAAATGAAGATATTAGACTATTTTATGATTGCATATGGTAAAGAATATGATTAAAGGCTCTTTTTCTATTTCAAAAGTTTTAGTTTTCGGGGTTGATAGCTGCGTCCGTGGGTAAAATAAAGATATTAGACTATTTTATGATTGCACAGGGTAAGGCTCTTTTTCTATTTCAAAAGTTTTAGTTTTCGGGGGTAATAGTTATGTTTGTGGAAAAAAATGAAGATATTAGACTATTTTATGATTGCACATGGTAAAGAATGTGATTAAAGGCTCTTTTTCTATTTCAAAAGTTTTAGTTTTCGAGGGTAATAGCTACGTCCGTGGAAAAAATGAAGATATTAGACTATTTTATTATTGCACATGGTAAAGAATGTGATTAAAGGCTCTTTTTCTATTTCAAAAGTTTTAGTTTTCGGGGGTAATAGCAATGTTTGTGGAAAAAATGAAGATATTAGACTATTTTATGATTGCACATGGTAAAGATTGTGATTAAAGGCTCTTTTTCTATTTCAAAAGTTTTAGTTTTCGAGAGTAATAGCTACCTCCGTGGAAAAAATTAAGATATTAGACTATTTTATGATTGCACAGGGTAAGGCTCTTTTTCTATTTCAAAACTTTTAGTTTTCGAGGGTAATAGCTACGTCCGTGGAAAAAATGAAGATATTAGACTATTTTATGATTGCACATGGAAAAGAATGTGATTAAAGGCTCTTTTTCTATTTCAAAAGTTTTAGTTTTCGGGGGTAATAGCTACGTCCGTGGAAAAAATGAAGATATTAGACTATTTTATGATTGCACAGGGTAAGGCTCTTTTTCTATTTCAAAAGTTTTAGTTTTCGAGGGTAATAGCTACGTCCGTGGAAAAAATGAAGATATTAGACTATTTCATGATTGCAAATGGTAAAGAATGTGATTAAAGGCTCTTTTTCTATTCAAAAGTTTTAGTTTTCGGGGGTAATAGCTACGTCCGTGGAAAAAATGAAGATATTAGACTATTTTATGATTGTCCGTGGAAAAAATGAAGATATTAGACTATTTTATGATTGCACATGGTAAAGAATGTGATTAAAGGCTCTTTTTCTATTTCAAAAATTTTAGTTTTCGAGGGTAATAGCTACGTCCGTGGAAAAAATGAAGATATTAGACTATTTTAGGATTGCACATGGTAAAGAATGTGATTAAAGGATCTTTTTCTATTTCAAAAGTTTTAGTTTTTGGGGTAATAGCTATTTTAGTGGAAAAAAATGAAGATATTAGACTATTTTATGATTGCACATGGTAAAGAATGTGATTAAAGGCTCTTTTTCTATTTGAAAAGTTTTAGTTTTCGAGGGTAATAGCTACGTCCGTGGCAAAAATGAAGATATTAGACTATTTTATGATTGCACAGGGTAAGGCTCTTTTTCTATTTCAAAAGTTTTAGTTTTCGAGGGTAATAGCTACGTCCGTGGAAAAAATGAAGATATTTGACTATATTATGATTGCATATGGTAAAGAATGTGATTAAAGGCTCTTTTTCTATTTCAAAAGATTTAGTTTTCGGGGGTAATCGCTATGTTTGTGGAAAAAATTAAGATATTAGATTATTTTATGATTGCATATGGTAAAGAATGTGATTAAAGGCTCTTTTTCTATTTCAAAAGTTTTAGTTTTCGAGGGTAATAGCTACGTCCGTGGAAAAAATGAAGATATTAGACTATTTTATGATTGCACAGGGTAAAGAATGTGATTAAAGGCTCTTTTTCTATTTCAAAAGTTTTAGTTTTCGAGGGTAATAGCTACGTCCGTGGAAAAAATGAAGATATTAGACTATTTTATGATTGCACATGGTAAAGAATGTGATTAAAGGCTCTTTTTCTATTTCAAAAGTTTTAGTTTTCGAGGCTAATAGCTACGTCCGTAGGAAAAATGAAGATATTAGACTATTTTATGATTGACATGGTAAAGAATGTGATTAAAGGCTCTTTTTCTATTTCAAAAGTTTTAGTTTTCGAGGGTAATAGCTACGTCCGTGGAAAAAATGAATATATTAGACTATTTTATGATTGCACATGGTAAAGAATGTGATTAAAGGCTCTTTTTCTATTTCAAAAGTTTTAGTTTTCGGGGGTAATAGCTACGTCCGTGGAAAAAATGAAGATATTAGACTATTTCATGATTGCACATGGTAAAGAATGTGATTAAAGGCTCTTTTTCTATTTCAAAAGTTTTAGTTTTCAGGGGTAATAGCTGTTTGTGGAAAAAATGAAGATATTAGACTATTTTATGATTGCACATGGTAGAGAATGTGTTTAAAGGCTCTTTTTCTATTTCAAAAGTTTTAGTTTTCGGGGGTAATAGCTACGTCCGTGGAAAAAATGAAGATATTAGACTATTTTATGATTGCACAGGGCAAGGCTCTTTTTCTATTTCAAAGTTTTAGTTTTCGAGGGTAATAGCTACGTCCGTGGAAAAAATGAAGATATTAGACTATTTTATGATTGCACATAGTAAAGAATGTGATTATAGGCTCTTTTTCTATTTCAAAAGTTTTAGTTTTCGGGGGTAAAAGCTATGTTTGTGGAAAAAAAATGAAGATATTAGACTATTTTATGATTGCACATGGTAAATAATGTGATTAAAGGCTCTTTTTCTATTTCAAAAGTTTTAGTTTTCGAGGGTAATAGCTACGTCCGTGGAAATAATGAAGATATTAGACTATTTTATGATTGCACTGGGTAAGGCTCTTTTTCTATTTCAAAAGTTTTAGTTTTCGAGGGTAATAGCTACGTCCGTGGAAAAAATGAAGATATTAGACTATTTTATGATTGCACAGGGTAAGGCTCTTTTTCTATTTCAAAAGTTTTAGTTTTCGAGGGTAATAGCTACGTCCGTGGAAAAAATGAAGATATTAGACTATTTTATGATTGCACAGGGTAAGGCTCTTTTTCTATTTCAAAAGTTTTAGTTTTCAGGGGTAATAGCTATGTTTGTGGAAAAAAATGAAGATATTAGACTATTTTATGATTGCACATGGTAAAGAATGTGTTTAAAGGCTCTTTTTCTATTTCAAAAGTTTTACTTTTCGGGGGTAATAGCTACGTCCGTG
>NW_027063216.1:0-40988 GCF_032884065.1 Artemia franciscana | reverse complement strand
GACCTGGACTGCAGCTTGAATTTTTTGAGGTTGACGTTCTTTGGATATCAAAGATAGCCCTTCTGTGCATATTGATTAATAGCATTAAACTTAATAGATATCGTTGTTAGATATCGGACTTACTTTAATAATCAGGCAACATATAAGGCAAATTATCGATACGTTCGTTCTTTATATTTTGTACATGTGTCTTTGAAGGTTGTTCTTCTCTTTGTCTTATAACTTACAGCAATTGTACCTTCGACTGTAACTCTGGAAATGTTCATTTTGTACTGCTTAAATATGACCTGGACTGCAGCTTTATTTTTTTTTGGTTGATGTTGTTTGGACATCAAAGATAGCCTTTCTGTGCATATTGATTAATAGCATTAAACATAGTAGATATCGTTGTTAGATATCGGACTTGCTTTAACAATCAGGCAACATATAAGGCAAATTATTGATACGTTCGTTCTTAATAAGAGAAAATATGTTTTATAAAAAAATTCTTCAAAAAAAAAACGATAACCATAGTAGTCGCATTTATTGCAAGAAAGGGCAGAAGCAGAAACTATAGTTTTGCAGAATATTTCCATGTTATGGAAACCGTTACAAAGGCCTTTTTGAAGATAGGATTGAAGCCTGGTGACAAAATATGTATTGTTGCCACCAATCGTCCAGAATGGTGTTTTTCACATTTTGGTGCCATTGAAGCAGGAGGGATAGCCGTAGGAATCTACCAAAAATACAAAAAAGAAACAATATTATATTGTTTAAAAAATTGTTCGGCAAATATTTTTATTTTAGAAAATATCGAGCTGCTAAATGAACTAAAAAAGATTGAGAAAGAAATGCCACAATTAGAACCAATACTTTTTGCTGTGGCAAGGATCCAATCACAGCAGAGGACAGATATTATTCCTGGGATAAGCTTTTGGAAATCGGTGAAGCTGAAAACCAGGAATGTTTGATGGAAGCTAAAAAAAGGAATCAAATCCGATTCATGCTGTTTGATCAATTACAAGGAAGAAATCAAAAGGTATTCCACCCAAAGGTGTTAAGTTGAGTTATCTTAATATCTTGGAAAATGCTACCTCAATTCAGCATGAAATTGGTTTGAAAGAATTACATGACAAAAGGAGACAAAACAGGATATTAAGTATTATGCCAATTAGCCATGTAAATGCCCTAATGACGAATATTTATATTCCTTTATTAAGTGGCTGTTCCGTATGTTTTGTAGACATAACAGAAAAGGACTCCCATTTAATAAATTCCTTAAAACTGGTCAGGCCCTTTTGTTTTTTCGCAAGTCTGGTCTTGTTAGAGATAACTAACGATTTTGTTTCTGACACTCAGATTGTGAGGTACAAAAACATATCGACGAGATTATTCTTTGAAAATTTTTCTTCCTTAAGACATTATTGCCTAAGAAAACTAGTAGGCATGGATAAATGATTATGGTTGTTTTGCATTGGGGGTATTATTTCTGACCATATTTTTGATAGCTTAGTGGACTTGGGTCTTCGCATACAAGAAGTCTTCGGATGTAGTGAGACTTGCGGGCCCCATTTGTGGGCTAAGTTCAATGCCGAAAAAGGTCGGCTGTTCAATTGCCATAAAAACAAAAAGGCCTCTATTCTGGAAAGAGGTGAGCTTGCATTAAGTAAAAAACATATTTTCTGGATATCTTGGTGACGAAGAAACAACAAATAAAGTCATTGTTAAGGATGGGTCATACCACACGGGACACTTTATTAAAAGTATGAAGACTAGAGATTTCTATGATTATGAAATAAAAAGAGTTTTGTCATTTGTTCATTATATACATCTATATAATGACGAACAAGAACAATTTATTTACATAATTTTATACTTCAAAACCTTAAAAGAGGATACTCTACGCAATTTCAACCAAGGCGTTCGTAAATTAATTAATAGCTCTATATCCACAGAAGAAGTAGGTTCAGTAATAAAAATGCATTCTTCATTTTTTGAAAAGAAAATATACAATCCAAAATGAAAAAAGACTTTCATGGACAGCGAAACATTGGTTCAAAACTCACGATTCAGTTAAAGTTTATGAAGAGTCAGATGTTCAAAAGCTTTGGAATACAGAAAGCACAAGCAAAGTTAAGAAAATTACCCTAGACCTATTGCGTCCAAAAGATAAAGATCACAATATCAATATCCGGAATGTTGGAATAAAGCCAAAAAATATGTCAATATATGAAATAGGAACCCAACTAAAACCAAAATCTTATCTTTTGCATGAGAAGTATGAAAAGGAGATTTTGGATGGACAGCAAAAAATATCTAGCTCGTCTTGACGGAAAATAATCCTAGACCTATTGTGTCCAATAGATAAAAAGAACAATATAAATATCCTGACAGTTGGAATTGAGCCGGAAAATATGTCAACATGTGAAATGGGAACCCTACTAAAACATAAATATTTTTAAATATGTTATGTAATGACAAAAGGTACATGTGAGTGTTACACAATGACAGTGAACACGTGGGATGTTACACAATGACAGCGCACACGTGGGATGCTAAGAGCGTAATCATATAACATACATCGGTGTGACATAATACATTAAGAGATTTTTTCTTCAGGATTGTTTTTCTTTCAATCCGTTTTTTCTTCTTTCAAGGTGTTTTTTTCTTAAGGACTTGTTTTTCTTTCAAGGTTTTTTTTCCTTTTTGAGATTTCATTTTTCTTTCCAATACGTTTTACTTTATATTCCAATGATTTTGTCCCCTACGAAATAGAATTAGATTCAACAAAATAAGCTATTCGACCCATGAAGAAATCCCTGTCCCACTTGCTAGAATGGTTAAGCTATTGATTACGTGTTTTTATTGATTACGTGATTCTAATAATGGAGTTGTGGAGAAAAAACTGATTACTAGAGTTTTTCTATATTTGAAGTGCACCTGCATGCTATTTAATGTTTTAAAAGGGTATTATAAAATAAGACAGAGATTCTTCACTTCTTGGCGAAAAGATTTTAGCATTTTTGGAGTCCTTCTCAGAGAATTTTGAAAGATAATTTCTCAGAGAATGATATAAATTTTCTCAAAAACATAGGAAAATATATTAATGCTGTTTGATCAATTACACAGAACAATCAAAAGGTATTCCACCTAAAGGTGAAAAGTTGAGTCATCTTAATATCTTGGAAAATACTACCCCAATTCAGCATGAAGATGGTTTGAAAGAATTACGTGACAAAAGGAAACAAAACAGGATATTAAGTATTATGCCAATTTCTTTAACAGCAAAAAAATTTCTAGCTCGTAACAGCAAATGTATTGTATTGAAAAATACAATAATGACTGATATTTATATCCCTTTATTAAATGGTTGTTCCGTCTGTTATGTAGATATAACAGAAAATGACTTTCGTTTAATAAATTCCTTAAAACTGGTCAGGCCCTTACATTTTTTCGTAAGTCCGGTCTTGTTAGAAATAACGATTTTATTTCTGACGCTCGGATTGCGAGGTAAAAAAAAACATATCGACAAGATTATTCTTTGGGAATTTTTACATCCGTAAGACAATATCGCCTAAGAATACTAGTTGGTATGGAAAAATGATTACGGTTGTTTTGCATTGGGGGAATTATTTCTGACCATGTTTTTGATAGCTTAGTGCACTTGGATCTTCGCATACAAGAAGTCTTTGGATGTAGTGAGACTTACGGGCCCCATTTGTGGGCTAAGTTCAAAGCCGAAAAAGGTCAGATGGTCAATTGCCATAAAAATCAAAAGGCTTCTATTCTGGAAACAGGTGAGCTTGTATTAAGTGGAAAAAACATATTTTCTGGATATCTTGGTGACGAAGAAACGACAAATAAAGTTATCGGTAAGAATGGGGCATACCACACAGGACACTTTATTAAAATTATGAAGACTAGAGATTTCTAAAATTATGAAGTCAAAATTGAAAATCAAATAAAAAAAAAGTTCTGCCATTTGTTCATTATATACATGTATATAGGGACGAAAAAGAACAATTTATCAACATAGTTTTATACTTCAAAACCTTAAAAGAGGATACTCTACGCAATTTCCACCAAGGTGTTCGCAACTTAATTAATAGCTCTTTTTCGACAGAAGAAGTAGGTTCAGTAATAAAAATGAATTCTTCATTTTTCAATAATGTGTATTTTACAATATCAATATCCGGAATCTTAGAATTGAGCTGGAAAATATGTCAATATATGAAATGGGAACCCAACTAAAACCAAAATCTTATTTTTTTTTTGTGATAAGTATGAAAAGGAGATTTTGGATAGACAAAAAAAAAATATCTAACTCGTCTTGACAGAAAATAATCCTAGACCTATTGCGTCCAATAGATAAAAAGCACAATATCAATATCCGAAATGTTGGAATTGAGCCGGAAAATGTGTCAATATGTGAAATGGGAACCCAACTAAAACACAAATACTTTTTAATCAAAATTTGTAGTTATCTAACATTTTAGGCTGACGATAATAACAAGTAATTAGCGGTTATTAATTATAATGGAGTAACAAGTTTCGCAGGGATTGAAATTCACTGAAAACGGTTATTGGTTTTATAATGAATAATATCAAATTCTAGATAGATGTTTTCACCTTGAACTCTGAATCAATACAATATTGAGTGTCAAAGGCTACAAATTGGCATGAAGCATCACTATCTAGTAATGAAATGGCAGGTCTTTGCTATTCAAATAAAAGTAATGGTCATTTTTTAGTTTATGAATTTATTTTTTGTTGCAAAGAAAACAGAAAAATATTTTGTACATGTGTCTTTGAAGGTTGTTTTTCTCTTTTTTTTATAACTTCCAGGAATTGTACCTTCGACTGTAGCTCTGGAAATGTTCATTTTGTACTACTTTAATATGACCTGGACTGCAGCTTGAATTTTTTGGGGGTTGATGTTGTTTGGACATCACAGATAGCCTTTCTGTGCATATTGATTAATAGCCTTAACCTTAGAGATATCGTTGTTAGATATCAGACTTACTTCAACAATCAGGCAATATATAAGGCAAATTATTGATATGTTCGTTCTTAATAAGAAAAAATATGATTTATAATAAAATTCTTCAAGAGAATAAAGATAACTATAGCGAAGTCGCATTTGTTGCACGAAAGGACAGAAGCAGAAACTACAGTTTTGCAGAATATTTCCATGTTGTGGAAACCGTTGCAAAGGCCTTTTTGAAGATACGATTGAACCCTGGTGACAGTGTATGTATTGTTGCCACCAATCGCCCAGAATGGTGTTTTTTCACATTTTGGTGCCATTGAAGCAGGAGGGATAGCCGTAGGAATCAAACGAAAATACAAAAAGAAACAATATCATATTGTTTGAAAAATTGTTCGGCAAAGATTCTTATTTTAGAAAATATGGAGCTGCTAGATGATCTAGGAAAGATTGAGGAAGAAATGTCACAATTAGAATCTTTTTTGGAACTTTTTTACTGTTTTTTTTATCCAATCACAGCAGAAGACAGACATTATTCCTTGGATAAGATTCTGGAAATCAGTGAAGCTGATAACCTAGAATGTTTGATGGAAGCTAAAAAAAGGAATCAAATCCGATTCATGCTGTTTGATCAATTACAAGGAAGAATCAAAAGGTATTCCAACCAGAGATGTTAATTTGAGTCATCTTAATATCTTGGAAAATACTACCTCAATTCAGCATGAAATTGGTTTGAAAGAATTACGTGACAAAAGGAAACAAAACAGGATATTAAGTATTATGCCAATTAGCTACGTAAACACCCTAATGGCGAATATTTATATCCCTTTATTAAGTGATTGTTCCGTCTGTTTTGTAGACATAACAGAAAAGGACTCCCGTTTAATATTCCTTAAAACTGGTCAGGTCCTTTTATTTTTTCGCAAGTCCAGTCTTGTTAGAGATAACAAACGATTTTAATTCTGACACTCGATTGTGAGGTACAAAAACATATTGACGAGATTATTCTTTAAAAAATTTTTTCCGTAAGACAGTATTGCCAAGAAAAGTACTTGGTATGGACAAATGCTTACGGTTGTTTTGCATTGGGTTTATTTCTGACCATATTTTTGATAGCTTAGTGGACTTGGGTCTTCGCATACAAGAAGTCTTTGGATGTAGTAAGACTTGTGGGCCCCATTTGTGGGCTAAGTTCAATGCCGAAAAAGTTCGGGTGTTCAATTGCCATAATAATAAAAAGGCCTCTATTCTGGAAACAGGTGAGCTTGCATTAAGTGGGAAACATATTTTCTGGATACCTTGGTGACGAAGAAACAACAAATAAAGTCATTGATAAGGATGGGTCATACAACACAGGACACTTTATTAAAAGTATGAAGACTAGAGATTTCTATGATTATGAAGCCAAAATTGAAAATGAAATAAAAAAAGTTTTGCCATTTGTTCATTATATACATCTATATAATGACGAACAAGAACAATTTATCAACATAATTTTATACTTCAAATACTTAAAAGAGGATACTCTACGCAATTTCCACCAAGGCGTTCGTAACTTAATTAATAGCTCTTTTTCCACAGAAGAAGTAGGTTCAGTGATAAAAATGTATTCTTCATTTTTTGAACAAGAAAATATACAATCCAAAATGAAAAAATACTTTCATGGACAGCAAAACATTGGTTCAAAACTCACGCTTCAGTTAAAGTTTATGAAGTGTCAGATGTTCAAAAGCTTTGAAATACAGAAAGCACAAGCAAAGTTAAGAAAAATAACCCTAGACCTATTGCGTCAAATAGATAAAGATCACAATATCAATATCGGAATGCTGGAATAAAGCCGGTAAATATGTCAATATGTGAAAATGGAACCCAACTAAAACCAAAATCTTATCTTTTGCGTGAGAAGTATGAAAAGGAGATTTTGGATGGACAACGAAAAATATCTAGTTCGTCTTGACAGAAAATAATCCTAGACCTATTGCGTCCAATAGATAAAAAGCACAATATAAATATCCGGAAAGTTGGAATTGAGCCAGAAAATATGTCAATATGTGAAATAGGAATCCAGCTAAAACATAAATATTTTTAAATATGTTATGTAATGAGAAGAGGTACATGTGGGTGTTACACAATGACTGTGAACACGTGGGATGCTAAGAGCCTAATCATATAACATACATCGGTGTAATATAATACTTTAAGAGATTTTTTCTCCAGGATTGTTTTTCTTTCAATTCCTTTTATCTTCTTTCAAGGTGTTTATCCCTTAAGGACTTCTTTTTCTTTCACGGTTTTTCTTTTCTTTTTGAGATTTCATTTTTCTTCCAATACGTTTTACTGAGGGTGCCTTTATATTCCAATGATTTTGTCCCTTAAGAGATAAAATTAGAATCAACAAAATAAGCTGTTCGAACCATGGAGAAATCCCTGTCCCACTTACTAGAATGATTAAGCTATTGATTACGTGTTTTCTATGATTCTAATAATAGAGTTGTGGAGAAAAAACTGATTACTAGAGTTTTGTTATATTTGAAGTGCACCTGGATGCTATTTAATGTTTTAAAAGGGTATTATAAAATAAGAGTCTTTCGAAAAAATGACCTGAACTGCAGCTTGAATTTTTTGGGGGTTGATGTTATTTGGACATCACAAATAGCCTTTCTGTGCATACTGATTAATAGCCTTAAACTTAGTAGATATCGTTGTTAGATGTCAGACTTACTTTAATAATCAGGCAACATATAAGGCAAATTATTGATAAGTTCGTTCTTAATAAGAAAAAATTTGTTTTATAATAGAATTCTTCAAGAAAATAAAGATAACTATAGCAAAGTCGCATTTATTGCATGAAAGGAAAGCAAAGGAAACCATAGCAAAGTGGCATTTGTTGCAGGAAAGGACAGAAGCAGAAACTACACTTTTGCAAAATTTTTCCATGTTGTGGAAACCGTTACAAAGGCCTTTTTGAAGATAGGATTGAAGCCTGGTGACAGTGTATGTATTGTTGCCACCATTCGTCCAGAATGGTGTTTTTCACATTTTGGTGCCATTGAAGCAGGAGAGATAGCCGTAGGAATCAACCGAAAATACAAAAAAGAAACATTATTATATTGTTTGAAAAATTGTTCGGCAAAAATTCGAAGATCCAGTGCACTTCGGAAATTATAAATAAACTTAAAACCTATTGTTCAGGTATTAAAAATTTTCGAATTTTAATCCATATTGGAGTGTTAATAATTAACTGCAGGTGATAGATTCTTTAACAATGGTTTCAGCTAAAAGAATTGAGTCTTTCGATTTTGCGACAATGTATACTAATTTATCACTTAATGTAGTGTTTGATAATTTTAAAAACTGTTATCAAGAAATCTTTCCTCTTATCTAGTAAAAGGTTCTTAAAAATAGACACTTATAATAAAAAAGCTATATGGACAAATTGCTTTAATACTACAGTTAACTTGAGATGTTACAGCTTGTATATGATTTTTGAGTTATTAGAATTTGTTTTATACAATACTTATATAAGATTTGGTGGTGATTTGTACAAGCAAATTGTGGGAATTCCCATGGGGGGGGGAATGCCAGCCCATTTATAGCTGACTTGTTTTTAAGTCAACTGGAATATAAATATACGATGGATAAGAATAATCCAATTAATTTAAAACATGTTTTGTCAAATAATAAAAGATATTTAGATGATATTTTGGTCTTAAATTGTAAGGATTTCATTGATATTTCTAAAAATATATATCCATCAGAGCTTATTCTTGAACCTAGTCATGGCGCTGGTCATGAAGATCATTTCTTAGATTTAAATATTAATATTCGTGATAATAATAAATTAAGTTTTAAAATGTATAATAAAACGGATGATTTTGATCTTGAAGTGATTAGTTTCCCATTCCCTGACAGTAATATACACTCAAATATCACATATTCAGCGTTTTTCTCACAGTTACTTCGTTATGCAAGGATTTGTAGTAATTATATTGATTTTAAAAATAGATGTAAAATCTTAAGCCAAAAATTGATATCAAGAGGTTTTTCTGCAAATAAATTAACTTGGCTTTTTAAAAAATTTAGTTTTCATTATAACGAACTTCTAAATAAATATCAAAAGAAATATCTAGAAATACTTAAAGAAATTTTCAACTAATTTCGGAGGTTCGAGAAATGTTGTCGCAGCGCCATTTATTTTGAATTGTGTTTCTAATTGACCGGATTTTTTTTAAATATTAGCCACATGGTAAAGATGAATTCTATAATTGTTTAGTTCATTCAGGTTTTCTGCAATGTGTTAATATTTGTGATTTGGTAAAATTTATTATATTTAGTTTACCTATTGTTGCTAAAAAGAGGGATATATTAACAGGATAAGCTTGTTTTGGTGTTACTTGGTTGTTTTACATTTGGTGTTTTTTTTTCTTTCATAGGCATGTATTTTGGGGGTGATACCTGACACGGGGATGCCATGGATATTCTGTGGTAGCCACAACACTTGGCTGGGGTAGAGAATTTAAAGTGGCGAAACCCTATATAGGCCAGTGTATTTTCCTGATGAGCCCTTGTGTTGGGTTGTTGCCTCTGAATTATTTGTCTTTGTTATTTTTTTTCTCTATTGTTTGGTAAATGACGACTTATACTTATTGACGACATGACTGCCTGTCCATGGATTATTCTTTATGGTTGATTGTGTATGGCTATGCTGTTTGACCTATGTGATTGTATGGATGAATAGGGTTAAGGCCTCATTCAAGTACTGTTCTATATTAATCACTAATTTAGGAAAACAGTCTTCCTTTTCTCCTTCTGTCTCTCTTTTTTTTTTTTTTTTTTTTTTTTTTTTTTTTTTTTTTTTTTGTGCTGTTGCATTGGTGATTTCTCTTTTCATGATAAAATAAGACAAAGAGATTCTTCACTTCTTGGAAAAATGATCCTAACATTTTTTGGGCCCATCACGGAGAATTTTGAAAGATAATTTCTTAGAGAATGATATAAACTTTCTCAAAAACATAGGAAAATATTATCATGCTGTTTGATCAATTACAGAGAACAATCAAAAGGTATTCCACCTACGAAGAAAACATAGGAAAATATTTTCATGCTGTTTAATCAATTACACAGAAGAATCAAAAGGTATTCCACCTAAGAAGAAAAGTTGAGTATCTAAATATCTTGGAAAATGCTACCACAATTCAGCATGAAATTGGTTTGAAAGAATTACGTGACAAAAGGAAACAAAACAGGATATTAAGTATTATGCCAATTAGCCATGTAAATGCCCTAATAACTGATATTTATATCCCTTTATTAAATGGTTGTTCCGTCTGTTTTGTAGACATAACAGAAACGGACTTCCATTTAATAAATTCCTTAAAACTGGCCAGACCCTTATATTTTTTCGCAAGTCTGGTCTTGTTAGAAATAATTAACGATTTTATTTCTGACGATCGGATAGAGAAGCACAAAAACATATCGACGAGATTATTCTTTGAGAATTTTTCTTCCGTAAGACAATATCGCCTAAGAAAACTAGTTGGTATGGATAAATGCTTACAGTTGTTTTGCATTGGGGGCATTATTTCTGACTATGTTTTTGATAGCTTAGCGCACTTGTTTCTTCGCATACGAGAAGTCTTGGGATGTAATCAGACTTGCGGGCCCCATTTGTGGGCTAAATTCAATGCCGAAAAAGGTCGGCTGTTCAATTGCCATAGAAATCAACAGGCTTCTATTCAAATCATATCAAAGTCTTTTAAACCTATTACGAGCAATAGGTAAAAAGCAAAATATCAATATCTGGAATGTTGGAATTGAGCCGGAAAATATGTCAATATGTGAAGTGGGAACCCAACTAAAACATAAATTTTTTAAATCAAAATTTGAAGTTATCTGACATTTTAGGCAGACGATAATAACAAGTAATTAGCGGTTAGTAACAAGTTTCGCAAGGATTAAAATTCATTGAAAAAGCTTACTGGTTTTATAATGAATAATATCTAATTCTAGATAGAAGTTTTCACCTTGAACTCTGAATCAATAAAATATTGAGTGTCAAAGGCTGCAAATTGGCATGAAGCATCACTATCTAGTAATGAAATGGCATGTCTTTGCTGTTCAAATTAAAGTAATGGTAATTTTTTAGTTTAAGAATTTATCTTTTGTCGCAAAAAAAACAGAAAAATATTTTCTAAATATTTTGTACATGTGTCTCTGAAGGTTGCTTTTTTCTTTTTTCTTTTTATAACTTCCAAGAATTGTAGCTTCGATTCTGTACTGATTCGATTCCTTCGATTTCTGTACTGTACTGATTGTACGGACATCACAGATAGCCTTTCTAGGCATATTGATTAGTAGCCTTAACCTTAGTAGATATCGTTGTTAGATATCGGACTTACTTTAACAATCAGGCAACATATAAGGCAAATTATTGATACGTTCGTTCTTAATAAGAAAAAAAATGTTTTATAATAAAATTCTTCAAGAAAATAAAGATAGCCATACCAAAGTGGCATTTGTTGCACGAAAGGACAGAAGCAGAATCTACAATTCTACAGAATATTTCCATGTTGTGGAAACCGTTGCAAAGGCCTTTTTGAAGATAGGATTGAAGACTGGTGACAGTATATGTATTGTTGCCACCAATCGTCCAGAATGGTGTTTTTCACATTTTGGTGCCATTGAAGCAGGAGGGATTCCCGTAGGAATCTACCCAAAAAACAAAAAAAAACAATATTATATATTTTGAAAAATTGTTCGGCAAAAATTCTTATTTTAGAAAATATCGAGCTGCTAGATGAACTAGGAAAGATGGAGGAAGAAATGCCACAATTAAAGGCAAAAATTTTTTGCTGTGGCAAGGATCCAATCACAGCAGAGGACAGACATTATTCCTGGGATAAGCTTTTGGAAATTGGTAAAGCTGAAAACCAGAAATGTTTAATGGAAGCTAATGTTTGATATAGTTGTTTAATATAGCTAATGTTTAATGTAGGAATGTATAATAAAAATGAATTCTTCATTTTTTGAACAAAAAAATATACAATCCAAAATGAAAAAAAGACTTTCATGGACAGCAAAACATTGGTTCGAAACTCACACTTCGGTTAAAGTTTATGAAGTGTCAGATGTTCAAAAGCTTTGGAATACGTAAAGCACAAGCAAAATTAAGAAAGTAATAATAGACATATTGCGTCCAATAAATAAAGATCACAATATCAATATCCGGAATGTTGAAATTGAGCCGGAAAATAAGTCAATATATGAAATGGGAATCCAACTAAAACCAAAATCTTATCTTTTGCGTGAGAATTATGAAAAGAAGGTTTTGGAAGAACAAAAAAAAATCTAACTCGTCTTGACAGAAAATAATCCAAAACTTACCGGAAACTTACCGATATGTGAAAAGGGAACCCAACTAAAACATAATTTATTTAAATCAAAATTTGTAGTTATCTGACATTTTAGGCTGACGATAATAACAACTAATTAGCGGTTATTAATTATAATAGAGTAACAAATTTTGTGGGGATTAAAATTCACTGAAAAAGCTTAATAGTTTTATAATGAATAACATCAAATTCTAGATAGATATTTTCACCTTGAACTCTGAATCAATACAATATTCTTTTTAAAACTTCCAGGAATTGTAACTTCCATGATTGTTCCGTCTGTTTTGTAGCCGTAACAGAAAAGGACTTCCATTTAATAAATTCCTTAAAACTGGTCAGGCCTTTATATTTTTTCGCAGCTGCGGTCTTGTTAGAAATAATTAACAATTTTATTTCAAACGCTCAGATTGCGAGGTACAAAAATATATCGACAAGATTATTCTTTGGGAATTTTTCATATATACATCGACATATAATAGATATACAAAGATACGTATACAAAAAAATATACAAAATAGTGTCAAAGGCTGCAAATTGGCATGAAGCATCACTACCTAGTAATGAAATGGCAGGTCTTTGCTGTTCAAATAAAAGTAATGGTAATTTTTTAGTTTATGAATTTATTTTTTGTCGCAAAGAAAACAGAAAAATATTTTGTACATGTGTCTCTGAAGGTTGTTTTTTTCTTTTTATAACTTCCAGGAATTGTACCTTCGATAGTAGGTTTGGAAATGTTCAATTTTGTACTGATTAAATATGACCTGGACTGCAGCTTGAATTTTCGGGGGTTTGATGTTGTTTGGACATCATATATAGCCTTTCTGTCCATATTGATTAATAGCCTTAACCTTAGTAGATATCGGACTTACTTTAATAATCAGGCAACAAATAAGGTAAGTTATTTATACGTTCGTTCTTAATAAGAAGAAATATGTTTTATAATAAAATTCTTCAAGAAAAATAAAGATAATCATAGCAGTGGAATTATTTGCAAGAAAGAACAGAAGCAAAAACAACAGTTTTGCAGAATATTTCCATGTTGTGGAAACCGTTGCAAAGCCCTTCTGAATATAGGATTATAGCCTGGTGACAGTGTATGTATTGTTACCCCTAATCGTCCAGAATGTTGTTTTTCACATTTTGGTGTCATTGAAACAGGAGGGATAGCCGTAGGAATCTACCCAAAATACAAAAAAGAAACAATATTATATTGTTTGAAAAATTGTTCGACAAAAATTCCTATTTTTCAGAAAATATCGAGCTGCTAGATGAACTAAGAAAGATTGAGAAAGTAAAGCTACAATTTTTTGCTGTGGCAAGGATCCAATCACAGCAGAGGACAGACATTATTCCTGGGATAAGCTTTTGGAAATCGGTGAAGCTGTAAACAAGGAATGTTTGATGGAAGCATAAAAAGGAATCAAATCCGAATCGTGCTGTTTGATCAATTACAGGTAGAATCAAAAGGTATTCCAGCCAAAGGTGTTAAGTTGAGTCATCTTAATATCTCAGAAAATACTACCTCAATTCAGCATGAAATTGGTTTGAAAGAATTAAGTGACAAAAGGAAACAAAACAGGATATTAAGTATTATGCCAATTAACCATGTATTATTTCTGACCATGTTTTTGATAGATTAGTGCACTTGGGTCTTCACATACAAGAAGTCTTTGGATGTAGTGAGACTTGCGGGCCCCATTTGTGGGCTAAATTCAACGCCGAAAAAGGTCGGCAGTTCAATTGCCATATAAATCAAAAGGCTTCTATTCTAGAAACAGGTGAGCTTGTAACAAATGGAAAAAACATAGTTTCTGTATATATTGGTGACGAAGAAGCGAAAAATAAAGTCATTGATAAGGATGGGTCATACCACACGGGAGACTATTCAAAGTATGATGACTAGAGATTTCTATGATTAAGATGCCAAAATTGAAAATGAAATGAAAAACGTTCTGCCATTTCTTCATTATATACATATATATAATGACGAATAAGAACAATTTATTAACATAATTTTCTACTTCAAAACCTTAAAAGAGATACTCTACGCAGTTTCCACCAAGGCGTTCGTAACTTAATTAATAGATCTTTTTCCACAGAAGAAGTAGGTTCAGTAATAAAAATGTATTCTTCATTTTTTGAACAAGAAAATATACAATCTAATATAAAAAGACTTTCATGGACAGCAAAACACTGGTTCAAAACTCACGCTTCAGTTAAAGTTTAGGAAGTGTCAGATGTTCAAAAGCTTTGGAATACAAAAAGCACAAGCAAAGTTAAGAAAATAACTCTAGACCTATTGCGTCAAATAGATAAAGCTCATAATATAAATATCCGGAATGTTGGAATAAAGCCAGGAAATATGTCAATATGTGAAATAGGAACCAAACTAAAGCCAAAAATCTTATCTTTTGCGTGATAAGTATCAAAAGGAGATTTTGGATGGACAAAAAAAAATATCTAGCTCGTCTTGACAGAAAATAATCCTAGACCTATTGCGTCCAATAGATAAAAAGCACAATATGAATATCCAGAAAGTTGGAATTGAGCCAGAAAATATGTCAATATGTGATATGGGAAATCCAACCAAAACATAAATATTTTTAAATATGTTATGCAATGACAAGAGATACATGTGGGTGTTACACAATGACAGTGAAAAAGTGGGATGTTACATAATGACAGGGCACACTGGGATGCTAAGAGCCTAATCATATAACATAAATCGGGGTGACATAATACTTTAAGAGATTTTTCCTTCAGGATTGTTTTTCTTTCAATTCGTTTTTTCTTCTTTCAGGGTTTTTTTTTTCTTAGGGACTCCTTTTTCTTTCACGGTGTTTTTTTCCTTTTTGAGATTTCATTTTTCTTCCCATACGTTATACTCAGGGTGCCTTTATATTCCAATGATTTTGTCCCCTACGAAATGGAATTAGATTCAACAAAATAAGCTATTCGACCCATGGAGAATTCCCTGTTCCACTTACTAGAATGATTAAGCTATTGATTACGTGTTTTCTATGATTCTAATAATAGAGTTGTGGAAAAAAAACTGATTACTAGAGTTTTGTTATATTTGAAGTTCACCTGAATGCTATTTAATGTTTTAAAAGGGTATTATAAAATAAAACAAAGAGATTCTTCACTTCTCGGTAAAATGATCCTACAATTTTTGAGGACCTTCTCAGAGAATTTTGAAAGATAATTTCTTAGAGAATGATATAAACTTTCTCAAAAACATAGGACAATATTTTCATGCTCTTTGATCAATTACAAAGAAGAATCAAAGGTATTCCACCTAAAGATGAAAAGTTGAGTATCTTAATATCTTGGAAAATGGTACCTCAATTCAGCATGAAATTAGTTTGAAAGTATTACGAGACAAAAGGAAACAAAACAGGATATTAAGTATTATAACAATTAGCCATGTAAATGCCCTAATGACTGGTATTTATATCCCATTATTAAATGGTTATTCCGTCTGTTTTGTAGACATAACAGAAACGGACTTCCATTTAATAAATTCCTTAAAACTGGCCAGGCCGTTATATTTTTTCGCAAGTCCGGTCTTGTTAGAAATAATTAACGATTTTATTTCTGACGCTCGGATAGCGAAGTACAAAAACATATCGACGAGATTATTCTTTGAGTATTTTTCTTCCGTAAGACAATATCGCCTAAGAAAACTAGTTGGTATGGATAAATGCTTACAGTTGTTTTGCATTCGGGCATTATTTCTGACTATGCTTTTGATAGCTTAGCGCACTTGTTTCTTCGCACATGAGAAGTCTAAGGATGTAATGAGACTTGCGGGCCCCATTTGCGGCCCGCTAAATTCTAAATTCTTTTAGACCTATTACGTGCAATAGATAAAAAGCACAATATCAATATCTGGAATGTTGGAATTGAGCCGAAAAATATGTCAATATGTGAAATGGGAACCCAACTAAAACATGAATATTTTTTAATCAAAATTTGTAGTTATCTGACATTTTAGGCTGACGATAATAACAAGTAATTAGCGGTTATTAATCATAATAGAGTAATAAGTTTCGCAAGGATTAAAATTCACTGAAAAACCTTACTGGTTTTATAATGAAAAATATAAAATTCTAGATAGATGTTTTCACCTTGAACTCTGAATCAATAAAATATTGAGTGTCAAAGGCTGCAAATTGGCATGAAGCATCACTATCTAGTAATGAAATGGCAGGTCTTTGCTGTTCAAATTAAAGTAATGGTAATTTTTTAGTTTAAGAATTTATTTTTTGTCGCAAAGAAAACAGAAAAATATTTTCTAAATATTTTGTACATGTGTCTCTGATGGTTGAATTTTTTCTTTTTATAATTTCCAAGAATTGTGCCTTCGATTGTAGCTTTGGAAATTTTCATTTTGTACTGCTTAAAGATGACCAGGATTGCAGCTTGCATTTTTTGGGGGTTGATGTTGTTTGGACATCACAGATAGCCTTTCAATGCATATTGATTAGTAGCCTTAACCTTAGTAGATATCGTTGTTAGATATCAGACTTACTTTAATAATCAGGCAAAATATAAGGCAAATTATTGATACGTTCGTTCTTAATAAGAAAAATATGTTTTATAATAAAATTCTGCAAGAAAATAAAGATAACCATAGCAAAGTGGCATTTGTTGCACGAAAGGACAGAAGCAGAATCTACAATTTTACAAAATATTTCCATGTTGTGGAAACCGTTACAAAGGCCTTTTTGAAGATAGGATTTAAGCCTGGCGACAGTATATGTATTGTTGCCACCAATCGTCCGGAATGGTGTTTTTCACATTTTGGTGCCATTGAAGCAGGAGGGATAGCCGTAGGAATCTACCCAAAAAACAAAAACAAAACAATATTATATAGTTTGACAAAATTGTTCGGCAAAAATTCTTATTTTAGAAAATATCGAGGAATAAATGCCACAATTAAAGGCAATAATTTTTTGCTGTGGCATGGATCCAATCACAGCAGAGGACAGACATTATTCCTGGGATAAGCTTTTGGAAATCGGTGAAGCTGAAAACCAGGAATGTTTAATGGAAGTTAATGTTTAATATAGTTGTTTAATATAGCTAATGTTTAATGTAGGAATGTTTAATAAAAATGAATTCTTCATTTTTTGAACAAGAAAATATACAATCCAAAATGAAAAAAAGACTTTCAAGGACAGCAAAACATTGGTTCAAAACTCACGCTTCGGTTAAAGTTTATGAAGTGGCAGATGTTCAAAAGCTTTGGAATACGGAAAGCACAAGCAAAGTTAAGAAAATAATCCTAGACATATTGCGTCCTATAGATAGGATCACAATATCAATATCCGGAATGTTGGAATTGAGCCGGAAAATATGTCAATATATGAAATGGGAACCAAAATCTTTTCTTTTGCATGAGAAGTATAAAAAGGAGATTTTGGATAGACAAAAAAAATGTCTAACTCGTCTTGACAGAAAATAATCCAAGACCTATTGCGTCCAATAGATAAAAAGCACAATATCAAAATCCGGAATGTGGAATTGAGCCGGAAAATGTGTCAATATGTGAAATGGGAACCCAGCTAAAACATAAATATTTTTTAATCAAAATTTTAGTTATCTGACATTTTGAGCTGACGATAATAACATGTAATTAGCGGTTATTAATTATAATGGAGTAGCAAGTTTCGCAGGGATTAAAATTCACTGAAAACGCTTACTGGTTTTATAATGAATAATATCAAATTCTAGATAGATATTTCCACATTGAACTCTGAATCACTGCTGAATCAATACAATATTGAGTGTCAAAGGCTGCAAATTGGCATGAAACATCACTATCTAGTAATGAAAGGGCAGGTCTTGTCTGTTCAAATAAAAGTAATGGTCATTTTTTTTGTTTATGAATTAATTTTTTGTTCCAAAGAAAACAAAAAAATATTTTATAAATGTGTCTCTGAAGGTTGTTTTTTTCTTTTTTCTTTTTATAACTTCCAGGAATTGTGCCTTGGAAATGGTCATTCTGTACTGCATAAATATCACCTGGACTGCAGCTTGAATTTTTTGGGGGTTGATGTTGTTTGGACATCAAAGATAGCCTTTCTGTGCATATTGATTAATAGCCTTAACCTTAGTAGATATCGTTGTTAGATATCAGACTTACTTTAATATTCAGGCAATATATAAGGCAAATTATTGATACATTCGTTCTTAATAAGAAAAAATGTGTTTTATAATAAAATTCTTCAAGAAAATAGACAACCATAGCAAAGTGGCATTTGTTACACGAAAGGACAGAAGCAGAAACTACAATTTTGCAGAATATTTCCATGTTGTGGAAACCGTTGCAAAGGCCTTTTTAAAGATAGGATTGAAGCCTGGCGACAGTGTATAAATTGTTGCCACCAATCGTCCAGAATGGTGTTTCTCACATTTTGGTGCTATTGAAGCAGGAGGGATAGCCGTAAGAATCTACCCAAAATACAAAAAAGAAACAATATTATATTGTTTGAAAAAGGCCCTAGTGACTGATATTTATATTTCTTTATTAAATGCTTGTTCCGTCTGTTTTGTAGACATAACAGAAAAAGACTTGCATTTAATAAATTCCTTAAAACTGGTCAGGCCCTTACATTTTTTCGCAAGTCCAGTCTTGTTAGAAATAACAATTTAATTTCCGACGCTCAGATTACGAGGTAAAAAAACATATCGGCGAGATTATTGTTTGGGAATTTTTCTTCCGTAAGATAATATTGCCTAAGAAAACTAGTTGGTATGGATAAATGCTTACGGTTGTTTTGAATTGAGGGCATTATTTCTGACCATGTTTTTGATAGCTTAGTGGACTTGGGTCTTCCCATACAAGAAGTCCTTTGATGTAGTGAGACTTGCGGGCCCCATTTGTGAACTAAGTTCAATGCCAATAAAGGTCAGATGTTCAATTGGCATAAAAATCAAAAGGCTTCTATTCTGGAGACAAGTGAGCTTGTATTAAGCGGAAAAAAACTTATTTTCTGGATATCTTGGTGACGAAGAAACGACAAATGCAGTTATTGATAAGGATGGGTCATACCACACAGGACACTTTATTAAAAGTATGAAGACTAGAGATTTCTATAATTATGAAGCCAAAATTGAAAATAAAATATAAAAAGTTCTACCATTTGTTCATTGTATACATATATAAAAGGACGAAAAAGAACAATTTATTAACAAATTTTATACTTCAAAACCTTTAAAGAGGATACTCTACGCAATTTCCACCAAGGCGTTCGCAACTTAATTAATAGCTCTTTTTCGACAGAAAAAGTAGGCTAAGCAATAAAAATGAATTCTTCATTTTTTGAAAAAGAAAATATACAATCCAAAAGGAAAAAAAGACTTTCCTGGACAGCAAAATATTGGTTCAAATCTCATGCTTCAGTTAAAATTTATGAAGTGTCAGATGTTAAAAAGCTTTGGAATACGGAAATCACAAGCAAAGTTAAGAAAATAATCCTAGACCTATTGCGTCCAATAGATAAAGATCACAATATCAATATCCGAAATGTTGGAATTGAGCCGGAAAATATGTCAAAATACGAAATGGGAACCCAACTAAAACCAAAATCTTATCTTTTGTGTGAGAAGTATGAAAAGGAGATTTTGGATGGTCAAAAAAAATATCTAACTCGTCTTGACAGAAAATAATCCTAGACCTATTGCGTCCAATAGATAAAAAGCACTATACCAATATCTGGAATGTTGGAATTGAGCCGGAAAATGTGTCAATATGTGAAATGGGAACCCAACTAAAACCAAATATTTCTTAATCAAAATTTGTAGTTATCTGACATTTTAGGCTGACGATAATAACAATTAATTAGCGGTTATTAATTATAATGGAGTAACAAGTTTCACAGGAATTAAAATTCACTGAAAAAGGTTACTGGTTTTATAATGAATAATATAAAATTCTAGATAGATGTTTTCACCTTGAACTCTGAATCAATACAATATTGAGTGTCAAAGGCTACAAATCGGCATGAAGCATCACTATCTAGTATTGAAATGGCAGGTCTTTGCTGTTTAAATAAAAGTAATGGTCATTTTTTAGTTTATGAATTTATTTTTTTGTTGCAAAGAAAACAGAAAAATATTTTGTGCATGTGTCTTTGAAGGTTGTTTTTCTCTTTTTTTATAACTTTCAGGAATTGTACCTTCGACTATACCTCTGGAAATGTTCATTTTGTACTGCATAAATATGACCTGGACTGCAGCTTGAATTTTTTGGGGGTTGATGTTGTTTGGACATCACAGATAGCCTTTCTGTGCATATTGATTAATAACCTTAGCCTTAGTAGATATCGTTGTTAGATATCGGACTTACTTTAACAATCAGGCGACGTATAAGGCAAAATATTGATAAGTTCGTTCGTAATAAGAAAAAATATGTTTTATAATAAATTTTTCAAGAAAATAAAGATAACCATAGCAAAGTGGCATTTGTTGCACGAAAGGACAGAAGCAGAAACTAGTTTTGCAGAATGTTTCCATTTTGTGGAAACCGTTGCAAAGGCCTTTTTGAAGATAGGATTGAAGCTGGGTGACAGTGTATGTATTGTTGCCACAAATCGTTCAGAATGGTGTTTTTCACATTTTGGTGCCATTGAAGCAGGAGGGATAGCCGTAGGAATCTACCCAAAATACAAAAAAAAACAATTTTTTATTTTTTGAAAAAATGTTCGGCAAAAATTCTTATTTTAGAAACTATCGAGCTGCTAGATGAACTAGGAAAGATTGGGAAAGAAATACAATTATTAAAAGCTATAATTTTTTGCTATGGCAAGGATACAATCACAGCAGAGGACAGACATGATTCGTGGAATAAGCTTTTGGAAATCGGTGAAGCTGAAAACCAGGAATGTTTGATGGAAGCTAAAAAAAAGGAATCAAATCCGATTCATGATGTTTGATCAACTACAAGGAAGAATCAAAAGGTATTCCACCCAAAGGTGTTAAGTTGAGTCGTCTAAATATCTTGAAAATGCTACCTCAATTCAGCATGAAATTGGTTTGAAAGAATTACGTGACAAAACGAAAAAATAAAACAGAATATTAATTATTATGCCAATTAGCCATGTAAATATCCTAATGACTGATATATATATCCCTTTATTAAGTGGTTGTTCCATCTGTTTTGTAGACATAACAGAAAAGGACTTCCATTTAATAAGTTCCTTAAAACTGGCCAGGCCCTTATATTTTTTCGCAAGTCCGGTCTTGTTAGAAATATTTAACGATTTTATTTCTGACGCTCGGATTGTGAGGTACAAAAACATATCGACGAGATTATTCTTTGGGAATTTTTCTTCTGTAAGACAATATCGCCTAAGAAAACTAGTTGGTATGGATAAATGCTTACGGCTGTTTTGCATGGGGGGCATTGTTTCTGACCATGTTTTTGATAGCTTAGTGCACTAGGGTCTTCGCATACAAGAAGTCTTTGGATGTAGTGAGACTTGCAGGCCCCATTTGTGGGCTAAGCATAATGCCGAAAAAGGTCGGCTGTTCAATTCCCATAAAAATCAAAAGGCTTTTATTCTAGAAACAAGTGAGCTTGTATTAAGTGGAAACAATATTTTCTGGGTATCTTGGTGACAAAGAAACGACAAATAAAGTCATTGATAAGGATGAATCACACCACACGAGACACTTTATTAAAAGTATGAAGACTAGAGATTTCTATGATTATGAAGCCAAAATTGAAAATGAAATAAAAATTTTTTTGCCATTTGTTCATTATATACATCTATATAATGACGAACAAGAACAATTTATTAACATAACTTTATACTTCAGAACCTTAAAAGAGGATACTCTACGCAATTTCCACCAAGGCGTTCGGAACTTAATAAATAGCTCTTTTTCAACAGAAGAAGTAGGTTCAGTAATAAGAATGTATTCTTCATTTTTTGAAAAAAAATAATATACAGTCCAAAATAAAAAAAAGACTTTAATGGACAGCAAAACATTGGTTCAAAACTTACGCTTCAGTTAAAGTTTGTGAAGTGCAGATGTTCAAAAGTTTTGAAATACGGAAAGCACAAGCAAAGTTAAGAAAATAATCCTACAATTTTGCAGAAACTCCAATTTTGCAGAATATTTCATGTTATGGAAACCGTTGCAAATGCCTTTTTGAAGATAGGATTGAAGCTTGATGACAGTGTATATATTGTTGCCATCAATCGTCCAGAATGGTGTTTTTCACATGTTGGTGCCATTGAAGCAGGAGGGATAGCCGTAGGAATCTACCGAAAACAGAAAAATATTTTGTACATGTGTCTTTGAAGGTTGTTTTTCTCTTTTTTTAAAACTTCCAGGAATTGTACCTTCAACAGTAGCTCTGGAAATGTTCATTTTGGACTGCTTAAATATGACCTGGACTGCAGCTTGAATTTTTTGGGGGTTGATGTTATTTGGACATCACAGATAGCGTTTCTGTGTATATTGATTAATAGCCTTAACCTTAGTAGATATCGTTGTTTGACATCAGCCTTACTTAAATAATCAGGCAACATTTAAGGCAAATTATTGATACGTTTGTTCTTAACAAGCAAAAAATATGTTTTATAATAAAATTCTTCAAGAAAATTTCAACAAATGCCATAGCAAAGTGGCATTTGTTGCACGAAAGGACAGAAGCAGAAACTACTGTTTTGCAGAATATTTCCATGTTGTGGAAACCGTTGAACATGCTTCAGTTAAAGTTTATGAAGTGTCAGATGTTCAGAAGCTTTGGGATACGGAAAGCAAAAGCAAAATCAAGAAAGAAATCCTAGATCTATTGCGTCCTATAAATAAAGATCACAGCATCAATATCCGGAATGTTGGAATTGAGCCGGAAAATAAGTCAATATGTGAAATGGTAATCCAACTAAAACCAAAATCTTATCTTTTGCGTGAGAATTATGAAAAGGAGATTTAGGATTGACAAAAAAATTATCTAACTTGTCTTGAATGAAAATAATCCAAAACCAATTGCGTCCAATAGATAAAAACCACAAAATCAATATCCGGAATGTTGGAATTGAGCCGAGAAATATGTCAATATGTGAAAAGGGAACCCAACTCAAAATTGTAGTTATCTGACATTTTAGGCTCGATAATAACAACTAATTAGCAGTTATTAATGAGTAGCAAGTTTTGCACGAATTAAAATTCACTGAAAAAGCTTACTGGTTTGATAATGGATAACACCAAATTCTAGATAGATGTTTTCCCCTGAACTCTGAATCAATACAATATTCTTTTTAAAACTTCCAGGAATTGTAACTTCCATGATTGTTCCGTCTGTTTTGTAGACATAACAGAAAAGGACTTCCATTTAATAAATTCCTTAAAACTGGTCAGGCCTTTATATTTTTTCACAGCTCCGGTCTTTTTAGGAATATATAACAATTTTATTTATAACGCTCAGATTGCGAGGTACAAAAATATATCGTGTCAAAGGCTGCAAATTGGCATGAAGCATCACTACCTAGTAATGAAATGGAGGTCTCTCGAAAACAGGCCTAGCCGTTCATGGCATGTTAGAAAACAGGTTTCTTGCGGCCATGCCAATTTCATTAAAAAAGACACAAATATCGAATCCGGGCACGTCTTAGACCTGACATCACCAAACCTGTTTTGCTTCATAAGCTAATAGGAAGGTGATGGGATAATCAGAAAATACGTCACAAGACTTGTTTTAGCTTTGGTCTTTTGTTTTAGCTTTTGGCATGGATATAAAGGCGTATCGATCAAATATACGGGTAGTAGGTACTTCGAATAGAAGATGGCGTATGAGAGATGAATCTCTGATGTTTAAGTGGTATTTTGAAGTCTAATATTAATGTGTCAAACCTTTAACAGGTCTTGATAAACAGTTGCAGGTACTGGAGATTACCCCATATATCGGGTTTTAATATGTCCTTCGCAGTGGAAATCAATGGACGGTAGATCTAATATATGAAAATTCAGATGGGGGATATTTTTCACTTACTGTCCTTTTTATCAATAAAATACCAAAACAGGTTATGACTCCATAAAATTACTTGCAAAAGGCTTAATCTAGAGGGTGGGTTAAACTGTAGTTCCTATTTGGAAATTTGAATAAACTATTAATTGGAGAATTTGATTATAGCCTTGGGATTTCGGAAGGAGTTTAGAAATGTATTTTCAAGAAGTTGTAAATTATCAATCTTTATGATAATTAAATTTAAAAAGTTACAATTTTTGTCTATTAAAAGTAAGAAATAATATTAAAACTTTAAGAGAACAGATATTATTCCGCATGTATGCCGCCTCCTTTTCAATACATCTCTCTTCACGCTCAAGTTTTAAGCACTTTAAATAAAGTCTCTCTTTAAGAATTTTGAATGAAGGTCTAACTTTAGTTTAAAGAGTGGGGTATCGAGAAGGAGGCAGCCCACACTTTAGCGTTTCTCCTCACTTTCAGTTCAAAAAATAGTTTTTCTTAAAGTTTAACTTCTGATTTTTTTCGAATAATGTTCCGATAAATACCTCCTCATTCATGGTAATTACCCTAAGGAAGTTCCTCCACATAAAATTCTTCCCCCATGAACTTGCCATTGTAAAAGTGTGTCATTGATATAGTTCCTCATTGATTATTTATCATGAGGTGAATGAGCCAATTTGTATCTGAATTCCGCCAAATTTACCCCGTGTAAGATTTTTGATGAAAAGTCTACCCCCCCCCCCCCGAAAACTTCCCTTCCAATGGAAAATTCCCTGTAGAAAATAGCTCTCTTCCTAAGAATATACCACACTTTCAAAGAATCTGTCACGGTCTTTTCTCTCCGACAAATACACCCCCCCCCAAAAAAAAGTGCAAAATCCGCCTTGTTGAAAATAATTACCGGCGAATCTCCCCCTAGAAAATACTCATTCCCGTAGCAAGTTGGTCTCCAATCCCTTTCGACTTATAATAAAGGACTTGAACACTGGTGGATCCAGGGGGCGGGACCCTTAACCCCCGAGATTTCTCGAGTGCCCCCTTTTCTCTGTTTGTTTCTTTTTTCACTTTTTCTCTTAATAAATTTGTCAATATCGTCAATTATTTGCACCTTTGCGACATTCAGCTTTCCCTAAGATTTTGCTCCTTGGCGTCCCTGTCACATTGACCCCCCCCCCCCATGATTTTGCTCTATAATTACATGATTACATGTTTACATTAGACTCGCAGAAGCACAAGGAAGAATCAGCTTTCTCAATTCTATTTTAACAAGAGCTAAGAGCTCATATGGCACTTGTGACGAAGTTGGAAGAGCCAAGAGCCCATATAGTATGAGCTCTAGCAAAATTCTAAGAATCAATAGATTGATTTAAAAAAAAAATCAGAGGCTTACTGCCGGTCGGGATTTAAAACAAGAGCTCTGAGACACGAGGTCCTTCTAAATAGCAAAATTCATTAGGGTTCAATCACCCAATCTTAAGTTAGAAATATCTCTTTTTTCTAACTTTTCCCCTCTCTTCAGCCCCTCCCCCATGTTGTAGAATCGGGGAAAATTCTACAACATTATCAAGTCAATTTGTGCAGGTTCCTGACATACCAATTTTCATCGTCCTAGCACGTCCAGAAGCACCGAACTCGCTAAAGCACTGCAAACCCCTAACTCCACCAAAGAGAGCTGATCCATTCCAGTTACATCAATCACGCATCTACGACATTTAATTATTCTACCCACCAAGTTACATTCCGATCCCTCCACTCTAAGGGTTTTCCAAGATTTTAGGCTTTCCCCTCCAGCTCCCTCTAATGTTACTGGATCCGGTCGGGATATAAAATAAGAGCTCTGAGACATGATATTCTTCTAAAACTCAAATTTCACTAAGATCAGATTACCCATTATTAAGTTAAAACTACCTCATTTTTTCTAATTTTTCCAAATTAAAAACCCCCAGGTCCCTCAAAGAGAGCGAATCTGTTCTGATCATGTCAATCACTTGTATTTATAACTTGTGCTTATTCTTCCCATCAAGTTTCATCCCGATATCTCCACTCTAAGTGTTTTTCAAGATTTCTGTTTGACAAGATTTCCGACCCTCTATGTCTCCAGATCCGACTCGAATTGAAAATGGGGCATTTGAGACATAAGATTCTACTATATATCAAGTTTCATTAAGATCCGATCACCCATTGGTAAGATACCTCGATTTTCATGTTTTCCAAGAATACTGGTTTCTTCCTCCAACTCCCCCAATGTTATCGGATCTGATCGAGACTTAAAACAGGAGTTCTAAAGTACAAGATTATTCTAAATATCAGACTTTATTAAGATCTGATCATCCGTTAGTAAGCTACAAATACCTCATTTTTCTAGTTTTTCCGAATTACACCCCCCCTAACAACTCAACCAAAGAAAGCGGATGTGGTCCGGTTATCTCAATCTCGCATCTAGGACTTGTGCTTGTTCTTCCGACCGACCAAGTTCCATCCTGATCTCTCCGCTTTAAGCGAGCGTTATCCAAGATTTTAGCCTCCCCCCCCCAAAGACACTGGTTCTGGTTAGGATTTAAAACAAGAGGCCTCTGTTATGAGTCCTTCTAAATATGAGATTTCATTAAGATCCTATTACTCCTTCGTAAGTTAAAAATACCTCATTTTTCCAATTTTTTATAATTAGACCCCCTCCGACTCCCCCAAAGAGAGCGGATCCATTCTGGCTATATCAACCACGTATTTAGGACTTGTGCTTATTTTCCCCATCAAGTTTCGTCCCGATTCATCCACTCTAAGCGTTTTCCAAGATTTTAGGCTCCCCCCCCCCAATGTCACCGGATCCAGTTGGGATTTAATACAAGAGCTCTAAGACCCGATATCTATCAAAATATCAAATTTCATTAAGATATGATCACTCATTCGTAAGTTAAAAATAACTAATTTTTCAGATTTAACCCTCGCCCCTAACTCACCCAAAGAGAGCGTATCCTATGTCAATCATGTATCTAGGACTTGTGCTTATTTTTCTCACCAAGGTTCATCCCGATCCCTCCACTCTAAGCGTCTTCCAAGATTTTAGGTCCCCCCCTTGCCACCGGATCTGGTCGGGATTTAAAATGAGTGCTCTGAGACCCGATATCCTTCCAAACCTCAAATTTCTTGAACATCAGATCACTTGTTTGTAAGTTAAAAATACCTCGTTTTTTCAAATTTTTCCTATTTAACCGTCCAACCCACCCCCATCCCCCCAGTTCCTGCAAAGGGTTGAATCGAGAAAATGACGATTTCTAATTTAATCTGGTCTGGGTCCTGATATGCCTGCGAAATTTCATCGCCCTAGCTTACCAGGAAGTGCCTAAACTAGCAAAACCGGGACAGAGAGGCCGACCGACAGAATTTGCGATCGCTATGTGTAATACACAAAAAAAACTATTTTTTTTTAACTGAAAGTAAGGAGCGACATTAAAACTTAAAACGAACAGAAATTCCTCCGTATATGAAATGGGTTGTCCCCTCCGCAATCCCTTGCTCTTTACGCTAAAGTTTGACTCTTTGCCACAATTCTGCTTTTTAAAACAATTAAAAATTTTAGCGTAAAGAGCGAAGGATTGCGGAGGGGACAACCCATTTCATATACGGAGTAATTTCTGTTCGTTTTAAGTTTTAATGTCGCTCCTTACTTTCAGTTAAAAAACTAGTTTTTTTTTATGTAGTTTCTGGAAGTTTTTGAATTAATGCATGTTTGATTTTGGTTCTCCACACATCAATTATTAAAATGAAATTTGCATATTGATTCCTTTTTTGGCTAAATGGCTTTCTCTTAGTTTTGATCAGACGATTTTGAGAGATTACATAAAAAGACAACTATAAATTTTAATTTTTAACGAATGTTTTTATTAGTAAAAAATATACGTAACTTATGAATTAACTTACGTAACAAACTTTTATATTCTTAAATTTTTATTATGTATATGAGGGGGTTTGTACCCTCGTTAATACCTCGCTTTTTACACTAAATCGTAAGTTTTGTCCCAATTCTTTAAGAAAGACCCCTGAATCAGAAAGGCCGTAGAATAAATAGTTGAAATTACTAAAAACACTATAGCATAAAGAGCGAGGTATTTATCTCCTCCTAAATACCTCGCTCTTTATGCTAAAGCATTTTTAGAACCCCTCATATGCTTAATGATCTCTGTTCGTTTTAAGTTAAAAAAGATAAGATCTGGTTGAATTGTGTATATTATATTTCCGCTATTGCCCTAGATTCAGGCGGCTTAAAACGCCGACAGTTTCAGATGCCGACAGTTTAAACTGGTCACATGGGATATTAACATCATCCTATTTTACAATTCCGACAGCCGAAACTGTCCACAGGTGAGGCCAAAATAATCCTGGGGCAGCGGACTATGAGATTATAAGTGATAGGCTTAACCAAGGAAAAAGTTTGAAAAATAATTGTTTTCTGTGATTCTTAATCAGTTTAGAATTGTTTGCGTTCAAGTAAAGAAGCAATGTCGTATAAAATTGTGCCAACACAGAAAACACAGAGATTACAAATTCACCAGTTACTCCCGTCACCCACCCGGCACCTATTTTGTCAGTTTTTACCCTGTCTAAGATGAAATGGCACCCTCCCAGCACCGACACCCAGTGTACAAGGGTTAGGGGAGTGAGCAGCCCCTCGTCTCACCAAGTAATTACCCCCTCCCCCCAGAAAATGCCCCTAGCAGAAAATAAGGGTTTTCAAATTCGAGAATTCTGTTTGAGTTTTTTTGTAGGAATTTTGGTACCCGTGCATTATAGACCACTCACTCAAGTTTACGCTATATAAAAATCGAGCAAACATACTGGTTCTTAGTTCATTTCTTTTAGCTTTACGTGAGACAAGACAAAGATAAGTGATGGAATAGATAGGAAATATATATAATTTGGGCTATACATTTGCAAATAAGAAGGTTGGGGTAAAGTATTTGGACAGTTCGAAGACAGAAAACAACTCTTACTTCATAATATGCAAAATAATTGTACCAAACCCATTTTACACGCAGATCCGCTATACTTTAACCCCTCCACCGAAAGTGCAAATATATAGCCCAAATTTGTTTCTTAAGTAACGAAAAAGACTAACGAAGAAACCATTTGTTGTTGAGTTTTACACATCGTTAACGGTGCTTGTGCCTTATACGCCACTCACTCAAGTTTACGATTTAAAAGTTTTATAGTTTGAGAAATTTACGAGAAATTATAGTTTCAAAAATTACAAGTTTTACACAGTGTAAACTTGAGTGAGTGGTAATATAAGAAACAAGTACCAAAAAGCCTCCCCCTTGGGAAATAAAAGAATAAGTCAAATAAAATTTCAAATTTCGAAAACATTATTTTCCCGGGGGGGGGATACTTACCTAGGGTATATTCCGGGAGGGGGTATTTTCCACCGGTGAGAGAGAATTTTCTAAGAGAGGATATTTTCTATTCTAAATAAAAAAAGAGAGGATATTTATCTGAACGCCCATGTAGATTTAGACTAATTGGGAATTGAAATATAATTTTCTCAGGCTTCTGGAATCCCCCAAACCAGCACAGTGAGGGATATCACCCCTCCTTCCTAATAGCTGATGAGCAATAATACAAATTTTCAATTTATTTATTTATGTTTGACTCTTTCTCTCAACTCTGCTTTTTAAAACAGTAAAAAACTTTAGCGTAAAATGCGGGGCGTTGATGAGGAACCAGCCCTTTTCATATACGAAGTAATTTCTGTTCGTTTTAAGTTTTAATGTCGCTCCTTACTTTCAGCTAAAAAACTTGTTTTTGTTTTTATATTTATTTTCTGAACGTTTTTGAACCAATGTATGTTTTGATTTTGGCTCTTCGCAGAGGAGTAATTAACACGAAATTTGCAAGTTTATTTTTTTTTTTTTTTTTGGCTAAATGGCTTTCTCATAGTTTTGATTGAATCATTCTGATAAAAAAAGGAACAGGGGGAGGGAGCCTAGTTGCCCTGCGATTTTTTGGTTACTTCAAAAGGCAACTAAAACTTTAAATTTTTTATGAATGTTTTTATTAGTAAAAGATAAACGTAACTGATAAATTAGCTTACGTAACAATTTTGTCCCAATTCATTAAGAATGACCCCTAAATCACAAAAGTCTTAGAATAAATAGTTGAAATCACTTAAAATACCTTAGCGTAAAGAGCGAGGTATTAGGAGGAGGTGAACCCCTCATATGCGTAGTAATTTCTGTTCATTTTAATGCTACTCCTTACTTCCAGTTGAAAAAACTTTTCATATTTATTTTTTCATTGTTTTTTTTAATAATGCTAGAAAATCCTGCACTCCCTTCATGGACATTTTCTTCCCCCGTGACGAATTCCTCGATGGAAAGTTCCCCCAACATATCTCCCTGTTGTCAACCCTCCCCCAACCAAAAATCCCCCTAAAAACGTCTGTACACTTCCCGATAACCATTACTGTGGGGAAATGTGGGAGAGTAAGCCGTCCCCAACGACATAGTTATAAGATTTTTCGACTACGCTAAATAAAATGGCTTTCTCATAATTTTGATCTGTTGACTTTTGGAAAATAATTAGCGTGGGAGGGGGCCTAGGTACCCTCCAATTTTTTTCGTCACTTAAAAAGGGCACTAGCACTTTTAATTTTCGTTAGAATGAGCCCTCTCTCAACATTCTAGGACAGCTGGGTCGATACAATCACCCCTGGGAAAAAACAAACAAACAAATAAACACTCATCTGTGATCTGCCTTCTGACCAAAAATACAAAATTCCACATTTTTGTAGATAGGAGCTTGAAACTTCTACAATAGGGTTCTCTTAAACGCTGAATCTGATGGTGTGATTTTCGTTAAGATTCTATGACCTCTAAGGGGTGTTTCCCCCTATTTTCCAAAATCAGGCATATTTTCTACGGCTCGTATCTTTTGATGGGTAAGCCTAAACTTGATGAAACTTATATATTTAAAATCAGCATTTAAATGTGCTTCTTTTGATGTAGCTATTGGTATCAAAATTCCATTATTAAGAGTTTTTGTTACTATTGAGCCGGGTCGCTCCTTAATACAGTTCATTACCACGAACTGTTTGATTGGAGAAGCGCATCCACTTTTTAGCTTTCAAAAATCCCCCTCCAACTAGACAAAAATTTGTAAAGTGGGCTTGCTTACAGGTAACATTACCTATAGACCGAAGTGTATTAGTCCTTGATTCCTAGGGGCTGCGGGGTGAGGTCGGTATTCTATATTTATTGAACAAACTGATAAAACCAAAAAAAGGTTTTCGTTCCATATGTAGCTACCTGTCAGCAAGCCAACTTTACGCATTTTTAGTAGTTACGCATTCCTCCTCCCCCACGGAGGAGGAGGGTCAAACAGAAATGGATGCACTACTAGAACTAGCATTTCTAAGCACAAAAGTATATAGTACTATACTAAGTACTATAGTATATATATATATATATATATATATATATATATATATATATATATATATATATATATCTTCTTTTCAAAATTTTTAGTTTAAAAGATGTAATTTTTCAAAAAAATACATCTGCCACCTCTCCCCTCCCAATTGATGCTCCAGTGGAGTCTTCCCTCTCTCCTTAGAGGATTCTTGAAAACACATTCTAAAATTGTGGAAATGTCGCAAAAAATCGTCGCAAAAAAGTTATCCTAATGTAAGGCTTATAACTTTTCGAAGCACTTAATCATAAAAAAAGAGTTTTTATAAAAGTATTTGTGCTTGCTCGACGGTTTGAAATTCCAAAACTTTTAAACGAAAATTCTTTACAAATATTTAGTTAAAGCCTAAACTCGGTTTCCAGATTTTCATGCATATTCAATAGATGGCGAACCCTTAAATTTGCAAAAGTACAATTTTTAAATAATTTTTAAATTCAAGGACTAGATTGTATTAGATACCTGCTATGGAAGGTATTTCGTGGGAGTGGGGGGAATGTAACCAAACTCATAAATAACGCAAAACAAGCATTTAACTTATGTCGGAAAATTTGGCTCTTTCTAAATGGAAAATTCCCTCATCCCAAGAAAAATCCCTCCATGGAAACTTCCTCAAATGTAGAATACCCCTCGCCAACGCCCAACGAAAATTCTCCCCAGGTAATTTCTTGCAGACGAATGGCTGAAAATTCTTCTTAGGACACTTTCATCAGAAAAACACTTCAGATTCTTGCACAATTCGTGCCATAAAACCTCCCCCCTCCGCAGGAAAAGTTTACCAGAAATCCCCCACCCTAGTGGAAAACTCCACCACCTGAAAACTTATCCATGGAGAATTCCTTCTGTGGTAAATCCCCCCCACACAAAAAGATCCTTTGGGCTATTCTTACCAGGTAAAAATTTCACCCGGACAATTTCTCATGACATCTCCATATGTAAAATTCGCCGGCAGAGAGGAAGTAAGACAGCCAAAAAGAATTTGGTATAGGAATTCAGGCAAATTCCCCCGGTATAAAATTCCCCCTGGAAGGTTCAGCCCCAGAAAATTCCCTCCCATTGAATAATTCTCCCTGTGAAAAAACTACATTAGTAAATGCACCCCCCCTTAAAAAAATTATACTTCCCAGTGACAAATACTATGCTTCTTACACTAGATTCTTACTCTCTACTCTGAAGTTTGGTTTTTGTCCAAATTTTGTAAGAAAATTTGTAATAGAAAAAAAAATTCAAAGTGCTAAAAAACTTTTGCTTAATGAGCAAGGTGATAAGAAGGGCTCTGCACATGAAAGGGGCTGTTCCCTTCTCAACATCTCAATTACGCTTAAGTTTGAATCTTTCTCTCAATTCTACTTTATTAAACAGTAAAAACTTTAGCGATTGTAAAACTTACTTTAGCGATTGTAAAAACTTAGCCCCTGTAAAAGTGTGTCATTGATACAAATACCCCCCCCCCCCTCAAAAAAAAGTTCACTATTCCGAATGAAAAATTCTTTTTAGCTTATTCTTCATATTCTTACTAAAAAAAGATACTAATTTTTACTTTATTTCTGATCGTTTATTAATTCATTCCGAAAATTACTTCTATGTTGAAAACTTTTCCAAGATCCCTCCCCTCCATCGAGAAGTTTCTCGTAGATAATTCTAATAGATAGTTCTTCATGGATTATTTATCATGAGTTGAATGAGCAAATTTGTATTTGAATTCAGCCAAATTTTACCGTGTAAAATTTCTGATCAAAAGTCTACCCCCCCCCCCCAAAAAAAAAAACTTCCCTTCCAAATGGAAAATCATCCCTGTTGAAAATAGCTCTTTTCCTAAGAATATACCACACTTTCAAAGAATCCGTCACAGTCTTTCCTCTCCGACAAATACACCCCCCCCCCCAAAAAAAAACGTGCAAAATACGCCTTGTTGAAAATAATCACCGGCGAATCGTTCGGAGGGCGCGAAGTGCCCCCACCAGCTAGGTGTTGGGGGTACCGGGACACAGGGAACATAAATGACGACCAGGACACTCAAAGAGAAATTACAGACCGGGAAACCGGAACACAAATGACGACCGGGACACCGGGAGGATCAGGCCCTATGAACGGCCCTAGAAATTTCTGGTTGGTGGTGGGACCATTGATTGATTGTGATAAAATTACGTAAAAAAGCCAAAAAAAAACAAAAAAAAACGCACGGGTGGCTCGTAACCAGCCATCCGTCTCATTTAAGATATATATATATATATATATATATATATATATATATATATATATATATATATATATATATATATATATATATATATATATATTTATTTATTCTTTACATAGAAGGCTGGGAGTTCGGATTGGGTTCTTGGATGATGAATGACGGGAAACTCCCTTTAAGAGGGAAATTGAAAAATTCTGAGCCTACAATGTAAATTTTATGCTTTTAACCATTCCCTTCCTAATACATTGAACTGTGTGCACCTATGAGGTAAACACTATCAGGTAAAAAAAAAAAAAAAAAAAGCTGTTGCTACTTGCTCATATCATATACATTTATGCTGGTGTGGACAAGAGAGTTACGCAAAATACATTACTTAACGAAGCATATCTTACAAATCTCTTACCCCCCGCTCTTGGCTTCGGAAAGGCCCTCTTTTAATTAAAAAAAAAATTGAAATGAATGAATAATGGAATAACTTCGAAAAATGTTAAACACAAGAGGACAGGAGAACCATTGCGCCGAAACTAGTAATTAGTAACAATGAAGTTGACCGCTCCATTTACATTTTAACATAATTATTGAAACTGTTTCCCAGACACAGAGCATACAGCATTATTGCAATTGGGGTTGTTCCAAGACAGGGTGATTCTTATTTGGGCGTTTGGGGGCGTCGAAATCTCTAGGGTAAACTATTGGAAACAGAAAGTTTTATGTCTTGTCACCGGGTTGTAATTACGACTTGTAAACGTTTGGAAAAAAAGAAAGAGACTTGTTCTAAAATAGAGCTCAAAAAAGCAACATTTATAAGACTTATATTTTTTAATTTGTATACTGTTCAGAGTCTGGAATATTGCATTACTAAAAGTTCTTGTAAGTGTCTGTTAGTTACATAAAACAATTAGGCCTACTTCTGAGGACTTGTGTTTTCAGTTAATGGGAGGAGGGAGGTGTAGCCCAAAAAGCATTTTTGAGCTGATGATTTGTTAAGTTTCTTCTAATGCATCAAAATAAGGTAGAAATGGAGGTAAATTCTAGTTAATTGACCTCTTGCTATCACGAAAAGGGCTTAGGTTAGGAAAATGAAACTTTCAGGGATGGGTCTACAGGCTAAACTATATAATGGGAAGATATTTCAAAGTACCCACCTTGGTAAAATCTTAGTTAATTGACTTCTTGCTATCTCAGAAAGGGTTTAGGTTAGGAAAATGAAACTTTCAGGGATGAATCTACAGTGTAAAGTATGTCCCGGGAAGGTATTTTGAAGCAACTACCTCCACTCCTTCTCCCTCTAGAGGGGTTTGACCTTTAATGACCTTTAAAAATATGTGGGTCACAAAAGTGAAACCTTGCAAAATAGGTATTCTGCTTAATTGAAGTACAACAAAATTGTTTTCAGCTTCATAACTTTGCTCAATTCCATTTTACAAGGCTTTAAAGGTATGCAAATATATTTCCTAAATTTTGAAAAAAAACAACAACATTGATTTGGCTCAAAATTCTATTCAAATAACAGGAATTGCATTTTCAGAACTAAAGGCAGAGAAAACCCAGCTAGTAACTGAATATTAATGTAAAATGTTGTAATTTCAAAATTTCAATAGGTATAGACCTGTCATGTAGGCACATTTCAGGGCCCTCTAGAGGGAAAAGGAGTGGAGGTGGGTACTTTAAAATACCTTCCCAGGACATACTTTAGCCTGTAGACCTATCCATGAAAGTTTCATTTTCCTAATCTAAACCCTTTCCAAGATAGCAAGAAGTCAATTAACTAGAATTTTACCGAGGTAGGTACTTCAAAATACCTTCCCAGGACATACTTTAGCCTCTAGACGCATCCCTGAAAGTTTCATTTTCCTAACCTAAACCCTTTCCAACATAACAAGAAGTCAATTAACTATAATTCTACCGTAAATGTTATTGTATTTCAGGTTTATTTTTCATTGTTTTCTTATAGTATTGCTAAAGAATCCTGCGTCCTTGTTATTGAATTTTTCTTTCTCTATGACATGATTCCTCCAAGGAAAGATCCTCCAACATAGCCCCTTCTCCTCAGCCCCACCTCCAAACAAAATAAAATCCCCCTGAAAACGTCTGTACACTTCCCAGTAACCATTACTATATGTAATTAAATAAAAAAAAAAAACTAATTTTTTAGCTGAAAGTAAGGAGCGACATTAAAACTTAAAACGAACATAAATTACTCCGTATATGAAATGGGTTGTCCCCTCCACAATCCCACGCTCTTTACGCTAAAGCTTTTAATTGTTTTAAAAAGTAGAATTGTGGCAAAGAGTCAAACTTTAGCGTAAAGAGCGAGGAATTGCGGAGGGGACAACCCATTTCATATACGGAGTAATTTATGTTCGTTTTAGGTTTTAATATCGCTCCTTACTTTCAGCTAAAAAATTAGTTTTTTTATTTAATTTCTGAACGTTTTTGAATTAATGCATGTTTGGTTTTGGCTCTCCGCACATAAATTATTAAAATGAAATTTGCATATTAATTCCTTTTTTGGCTAAATGACTTTCTCTTAGTTTTGATCAGATGATTTTGAGAAATAAGGGGTGAGGAAGGAGGCCTAGTTGCCCTGTAATTTTTCGGTTACTTAAAAAGGCAACTAGAACTTTTAATTTTAACGAACGTTTTTATTAGTAAAAAATATGCGTAACTTAAGAATTAACTTACGTAACAAACTTTCATAACCTTATATTTTTATTATGTATACGAGGGGGTTTGTACCCTTGTTAATACCTCGCTCTTTACACTAAATCGTAAGTTTTGTCCCAATTCTTTAAGAATGACCCCTGAATCAGAAAGGCCTAGATGGCCTAGATGGCCTCCAATTTTTTTGGTCACTTAAAGAGGGCACTAGAACTTTTCATTTCCGGTAGAATGAGCCCTCTTGCGACATTCTAGGACCACTTGGTCGATACGATGACCCCTGGGGAAAAGAAAGGACAAAAAAACAAACAAACAAATAAACACGCACCCGTGATTTGTCTTCTGGCAAAAAATATAAAATTCCACATTTTTGTAGATAGGAGCTTGAAACTTCTAAAGTAGGGTTCTCTGATACACAGAATCTGATGGTGTCATTTTCGTTAAGATCCTATGACTTTTAGGGGGTGTTTTCCCCTATTTTCCTAAATAAGTCAAATTTTCTCAGGCTCGTAACTTTTTATGGGTAAAACTATGATGAAACTTATATATTTGAAATCAGCATTAAAATGCGATTCTTTTGATGTAGCTATTGATATCAAAATTCGATTTTTTAGAGTTTTGGTTACTATTGAGCCGGGTCGCTCCTTACTACAGTTTGTTACCACGAACTGTTTGATTTCTGAACGTTTTTGAAACAATGTATGTTTTGATTTTGGCTCTCCGCAGAGGAATAATTAACATGAATTTTGCAAGTTTATTTTTTTGGGCTAAATGGCTTTCTCATAGTTTTGATAGTTTTCATAGTAGTTGCCCTGCGATTTTTTGGTTACTTAAAAAGGCAACTAAAACTTTAAATTTTTTACTAATGTTTTTGGTAATGGGGGAAGTGTAAAGACGTTTTGAGGGGGATTTTTGGTTGGGGGAGGGGTTGACAAGAATTTTACCGAGGTATGTACTTCAAAATACCTTCCCAGGACATACTTTAGCCTCTAGACGCATCCCTGAAAGTTTCATTTTCCTAACCTAAACCCTTTCCAAGATAACAAGAAGTCAATTAACTATAATTCTACCGTAAATGTTATTGTATTCTTATTTATTCACGTTTATTCTAAATAAGAAGAGAGGATAGATTAATTCCTCCCCTTATACCCCTTTCCTATATTTATCTGAACGGCCATGTAGATTTAGACTAATTGGGAATTGAAATGTAATTTTCTCAGGCTTCTGGAATCTCCCAAACCAACACAGTGAGGGATATCACCCCTCCTTCCTGATAGCTGATGAGCAATAGTACAAATTTTCAATTTATTTATTTACGTTTGACTCTTTCTCTCAACTCTGCTTTTTAAAACAGTACAAAACATTAGCGCAAAGAGCGGGGCGTTGATGAGGAACCAGCCCTTTTCATATACGAAGTAATTTCTGTTCGTTTTAAGTTTTAATGTCGCTCCTTACTTTCAGCTAAAAAAATTGTTTTTGTTTTTTATTTAATTAAATAAAAAAACTTATTTTTTTAGCTGAAAGTAAGGAGCGACATTAAAACTTAAAACGAACAGAAATTACTCCGTATATGAAATGGGTTGTCCCCTCCGCAATCCCCCGCTCTTTACGCTAAAGCTTTTAATTGTTTTAAAAAGTAGAATTGTGGCAAAGAGTCAAACTTTAGCGTAAAGAGCGAGTTTTTTATTTAATTTCTGAACGTTTTTCAATTAATGCATGTTTGGTTTTGGCTCTTCACACATAAATTATTAAAATGAAATTTGTATATTAATTCTTTTTATGGCTAAATGGCTTTCTCTTAGTTTTGATCAGACGATTTTGAGAAATAAGGGGTGGAGAAGGAGGCCTAGCTGCCCTCCAAGTTTTCGGTTACTTAAAAAGGCTACTAGAATTTTTAATTTTTAACGAACGTTTTTATTAGTAAAAAATATACGTAACTTAAGAATTAACTTACCTAACAAACTTTCATAACCTTATATTTTTATTATGTATACGAGGGGGTTTGTACCCTCGTTAATACCTCGCTCTTTACACTAAATCTTAACTTTTCTCCCAATTCTTTAAGAATGACCCCTGAATCAGAAAGGCCGTAGAAATAAATAGTTGAAATTACTAAAAATACTTTAGCATAAAGAGCAAGGTATTTATCTCTTCCTAAATACCTCGCCCTTTATGCTAGTGTATTTAGAACCCCTCATATGCGTAATAATCTTTGTTCGTTTTAAGTTTCAATGCTACTTCTTCCTTTCATTTGAAAAAAAAAGTGTTCATGTTTATTTTTTATTGTTTTCTTATAGTAATGCTAGAGAATCCTGCGCCCTTTTCATTGAAATTTTCATCCCCCATGATAGATTCCTCCAAGGAAAGATCCTCCAACATAGCCCCCTCTCCTCAGCCCCACCCCCAAACAAAATAAAATCCCCCTGAAAACGTCTCTACACTTCCCAATAACCATTACTATATGTAAACACTGGTCAAAGTTTGTAACTTGCAGCCCCTCCCCCAGGGATTATGGGGGAGTAAGTCATCCCCAACGACATAGTTATTATATTTTTGACTATGCTGAAAAAATGGCTATCTCAAAATTTTGATTCTTTGACTTTGGGAAAAAAATGAGCGTGGGAGGTGGCCTAGATGCACTCCAACTTTTTTGGTTACTTAAAAGGGCAATAGAACTTTTCATTTCCATAAGAATGAGCCCTCTTGCGACATTCTAGGACCACTTGGTCGATACAATGACCCCTGGAAAAAAAAACAAATAAACACGCACCCGTGATTTGTCTTCTGGCAAAAATAAAAAATTCCACATTTTTGTAGATAGGAGCTTGAAACTTCTACAGTAGGGTTCTCTGATACGCTGAATCTGATGGTGTCATTTTCGTTAAGATCCTACGACTTTTAGGGGGTGTTTCCCCCAATTTTCCTAAATAAGGCAAATTTTCTCAGGTTCGTAACTTTTGATGGGTAAGACTAAACTTGATGAAACTCATATATTTAAAATCAGCATTAAAATGCGATTCTATTGATGTAGCTATTGATATCAAATTTAAATTTTTTAGAGTTTTGGTTACTATTGAGCCGGATCGCTCCTTACTACAGTTCGTTACCACGAACTGTTTGATTTCTGAACGTTTTTGAAAAAATGTTTGTTTTGATTTTGGCTCTCCGCAGAGGAATAATTAACACGAATTTTGCAAGTTTATTTTTTGGGCTAAATGGCTTTCTCATAGTTTTGATAGTTTTCATAGTAGTTGCCCTGCGATTTTTTGGTTACTTAAAAAGGCAACTAAAACTTTAAATTTTTTACTAATGTTTTTATTAGTAAAAGATAAACGTAACTTATAAATTAGCTTACGTAACGAACTTTTGTAATCTCATGTTTTTATTACATATATGAAGGGTAATGGTTATGGGGAAGTGTAAAGACGTTTTGAGGGGGATTTTTGGTTGGGGGAGGGGTTGACAAGAGGGAGATATGTTGGGGGAGCTTTCCATCGAGGAATTTGTCACGGGGGAAGAAAATTTCCATGAAGGGAGTGTAGGATTTTCTAGCATTATTAAAAAAAAACAATGAAAAAATAAATATGAAAAGTTTTTTCAACTGCAAGTAAGGAGTAGCATTAAAACGAACAGAAATTACTACGCATATGAGGGGCTCACCTCCTCCTAATACCTCGCTCTTTACGCTAAAATATTTTTAGTGATTTCAACTATTTATTCTACGGCTTTTGTGATTTAGGGGTCATTCTTAATGAATTGGGGCTTATCATTCTGATTCCAAATAAATAAGTTTCATTAAGTTTGACTGAGAAAATTTGGCTGATTTTCAAAAATATGGGTAAACACCTCTTAGAAGTTACAGAATTTTAATGAAAATCACATCAACAGATTTAGCGTATCAAAGAGCCTTTGGTTGAGTTTTCAAGCTCATATCTGGAAAAATGTGGAATTGTATATTTTTTTGCCAGAAGAAAGATCACGGATGCGTGTTTATTTGGTGATGTTTATTCCCCAGGGATGATCGTATCGACCCAGTGGCCATATAACGTTAGGAGAGTGTATATTTTAACGGAAATGTAAAGTTATAGTACCTTTTTTAATTAAAAACAATTGGAGGGCAACTAGGCCCCCTCCCGTGCCTTTTCCCCCAAGATTGTTCGATCAAAATTTTGAGAGCTTTTTAGTTCAGCATAGTTAAAAGGCTCAATGACCGTGTCTTTTGAGATAAAATGGCCCCCTATAGTCCATGGGGAAATGTTTTTAAATTATAAAATTAGCCGATTGTTAACGTATAGTATCTCTTACTGGGATACATTTTTCAGG